>NC_069499.1:744306522-744321522 GCF_027579735.1 Bombina bombina
ATCAAAAAACTGCTACATACCTCTATGCAGATTCATCTGCCCGCTGTCCCCTGATCTGAAGTTTACCTCACTCCTCAGATGGCCGAGAACAGCAATATGATCTTAACTACTCCGGCTAAAATCATAGCAAAACTCTGGTAGATTCTTCCTCAAACTCTGCCAGAGAGGTAATAACACACTCCGGTGCTATTTTAAAATAACAAACTTTTGATTGAAGATATAAAACTAAGTATAATCACCATAGTCCTCTCACACGACCTATCTAGTTGCTGGGTGCAAGAGAATGACTGGGAGTGACGTAGAGGGGAGGAGCTATATGCAGCTCTGCTGGGTGAATCCTCTTGCACTTCCTGTAGGGGAGCAGTTAATATCCCAGAAGTAATGATGACCCGTGGACTGATCACACTTAACAGAAGAAATAAAAGCAAAAGAGTGCAATATTGTTTTTATAAAGCACACTTAGTATTTTATTGAATTGAAAAAAAACAGTAAAACTTGCTTACATTTTATAACCTCAATTTGCATATGAGGTATCAGTATGGTTTGTTATATTTATTCAAAATATCAACAAACAAACAAGGAAATTCTTTCTTGCTAAAAACAACAGCAACAGTTCACAGTCAATTCATATATTAAATCAGTTGTTTTGCCAAGGGGACAAGGATCTCATCTAGAAATATTTGTCCTAACACGTTTCAAAGGTTACTTATGGATTATACCTGCCTTCTTCATCAGAGGATAGATTTCCGCTTTTAAAACGGATCATTTATATGTAGCCGAAGTAAGGGCAGTGCGGCCCTCCCTTGTACTGGCTTTTAATTCTATTGGTTGGACTACGTGATGTATAGGGGGTGTGTATGATAAGAACCTCCCCTTCGTGTCTTAAACAATTAGCTTATGTGACGTTTGGTAGATGTGTATGTCACATGGTGAAAGATCATATTCTCATTGGTTTATTATCGATCTGTTATTTCAACTCTTTAAAACTTACTAGTAAGTCATTTTAGTTGTCTAATCATTAGATTTTGAATATAGGGGAGGCAAGTTTGTTACAACAATCTTTGTCTGTTGTATACATGTCACAAGAAATAGCGTGTCTTTAAACATCGCTCTTAGATTTATCTGAATCAGTCAGTATAGGGAACTGATATTAAATACTTAGGCAATTACATATTTAAATGACCTTGTTATATGTATAAACAGGAGATACGTAATTTTATATATCTAAGTAAAAACCTCTTCATTTTCAAGTTTATACTATAAAGAATATATAAGATTTAGTATTTTATGCATGAATTAATCTAAAAAACACATATAAGAAAAAGAAATACAGAAAATTGAAATATAAAAAATAAGGTACACTTAGTAAATCATGAAAATTAGTTCGGTATTCTTACTATTCAATATTTGTGATTGAACACTAATAAAATTCATTACTATTTGAAATGGTTCTATAAAATCTATAACATTAAGTTTGGAATTATTAAGACATTCCATTCTCATATTTTAGGTACAATTGGTGACTTGGATATAAATAAAAAAATATATTTAAAATTGCTAAAATCAAGTATTATTACATAAATATACAAAAATTAAGTTATTTCAACTATTATTTGGTATGTTTCTCCAGCTAATATAAAGATGCATTTCCAGTGTCACCCACATATTAAAGCGATATGAAACACAATTTTTTTCTTTCATGATACAGATAGATAATACAATTTTAAATAACATTCCAATGTACTTATATTATCTGATTTGCTTCATTCTTTAGATTTCCTTTATTAGAGAAATAGCAATGCACATGGGTGAGCCAATCACAAGAGGCATCTATGTGCAGCCACCAATCGGCAGCTGCTGAGCCTATTTAGGTATGCTTTTCAACAAAGGATATCAAGTGAATGAAGCAAATTAGATAATAGAAGTAAATTGGAACGTTTTTTTATTGCATGCCCTGTTTGTCATGAAAGAAACATTTTGCGTTTCATGTCTCTTTAAGGCTGAATTGGGTAAGACTGAAAGTCAGTTGAATATTCTTGATGAAATGTATAAAATATTAGGTATGAGAGAATTTATATTCGTAATTCATTTTAGAAACAAATGCCATATATGGCAGCATATTTTATAGGCTCATGCCTATAAAATCTGCCAATACTACAGAAGTTTCAAGCTACACAGATAATGTGCCTAAAATAGAAGCAATATTTTCTAGATTAACAAAGAGAATGGTATTTCATATGGAAAACACTGATGTTTTTTAATATGCCATGGATTGTAAAACTGAAGTTAAATTAAAGGGCCACTAAAGTCAAAATTAAAGTTTCATGATTCAGATAAAGCATGCAATAAAAAAAAAGCTTTCCAATACAATTCCGTTATCAAAACTTGTACATTCTTTTTATATACACACTTTGAGGCCCCAGCTTTTATTGAGCATGTTCAAAATGGCACAATATTATATATGTATTAGCATTTTGTGATTGTTTGATGGCCGTCACATGATACAGGGGGTGAGAAATTTAATTAACTTTGAAATTTGCCAGAAAATATTCTACTGTTCATTTCAAGTTCAAAGTGCGTGCTATGGCATTGTCTTTGTATTAGTCATTTATTTAATTCTACTTTTAGTGGTCCATTAAACGTTTGTTTTGCTAGGTGCAATGGATAATCATTTATCTATTTGCTCCATGTTAAAGGCATAGAAAGGTCAAAAATGAAATGTGCATTTCAATTTGAAACATAAGCATTTTTGAAAAATGCTTCTAGTAAAAGTTGTTGCTGTTTTTCTGTGGTATACACACACCCCCTATGCAGGCCTGGGTACCAGTGTTCAAACACCATGCTTGCTCATTCGGCAGTGGCTTGTATGACACCAATTATGTTTTCAGAAGTAATACCATCGCCAGTTCTCTGTGGTGTGCTGTTTGATTACTAGGGCACAGGCCCTCATAGGATATGTGCGTATGCCACTGAAAAATTGAAATCACTTTTACTAGAAGCATTTTTGCTAATGAAAGTATATTGCAAAAATGCTTCTATTTCTTATTTTAATTCACTCATGCTATTTCATTTTTGACGTTTCCCTTTAATAAGGCAGTGGTGTTGGGCTAAAGTTCTGTAAAAAGAGACTGTGTTTGCTTCAAAGAATGAGTTTAATTTGGTTACAATCATTCATTTGGCACTTAATTTATGGCTGATGCTACAGAGCTAGAACTTCATGTTTTAAAATGAAATGTTAACAGTATACGATCAGTAAATGGCCAGAAGAGCTTTATGGTTAAAGGGACACTGAACCCAATTTTGTTTAATTATTCAGATAGAGCATGCAATTTTAAGCAACTTTCAATTTTTCTTTGTTCTCTTGGTATCTTTATTTGAAAGAGCAGGAATGTAAGCTTAAGAGCCAGCCCATCTTTAGTTTAGCACCTGGGTAGTGCTTGCTGATTGGTGGCTATATGTAAGAACCAATCCGCAAGCACTATCCAGGGTGCTGAACCAAAAATGGGCCAACTCCTATGCTTACATTCCTGCTTTTTCAAATAGATACCAAGAGAATGGATAATAATTGATAATAGGAGTAAATAAGAAAAGTACTTAAAATTGAATGCTTTATCTGAATCGTAAAAGATAAAAATTTGGGTTCAGCATCCCTTTAAAACACGGTATGACACAGAAGTTCTCAAATTATTAGTATGTGCAGTTAACCTTTTTGAAGACAAGTATGTTTTTCAGTCAAAAATTAAAGGTGTATGATCTCAAAAAGATCTGGATGCAAGCCTAGTTTAGAGTAAATATGCCAAAGTATTATCAACATGTAATATCATATGCATTGCCAAAATAACTTTTAATCCCTCAAAATAAGTCCACCTGAAGGTTTGCTTTCCAGTATTTTGTTGTGTGAGCAAGCCTACGTATACTCTTGGGTATTTTGGCAGCCTGAGTTTGCAAATCTTTGGGTTTTAAATAAATTTAAAAGTGGACGTCTAATACTGCTGTTCAAAAATAATGCGGTTATTTGTTTCAAAGTTCAGGGAGTAAGGCTACATAATCTGCAATTACTAAAATTATATTCTAGTGATTCTTTGACAAAAATAACAAGCCTGCAAATACTGACATCATGCTTATGAGCAGCACTTTGAGCTTTGTCTGTAAGCAACTTTTAATCTTATCCTTGGTTCATACTAGATTCCAGAGCTTGCAGAAATCACATGGAACAGTCCGATGCAGTTCTTAGGAAGATTGACATCTCTCATTTTGTATACAGTAGTTCTTTAGGCAAGAGAGAAGGAGAATACATATGTGTTTTGTTTTTTGGCTTTAATTAGTAGACAGGCCCAAAACCTGTTGGCCATTTTCTTTTTACTACACTGGCAAGTCATTGCAACAGACACCAGCATATCATGTTTGGGAGCTACAATTGAAGACCGATAAGCACAATGGTTAGGGTTTCAGTAGGAGGCTTGTTTACAAATTTGTTTGAAATGGAGTTAAGCCAGTTAAATTGCATTGTGTTCTGTCACCAGATTTTTAAATTTACCAATGAAAGATTATCCAGAAACAAAATGTCTATTAAAGGGTACATGAATTCCTCTTCTGATGAAGCCTTGCTTAAATATGCCCACTTTTTTCCTTTGGCATTATCAGTCCTTAAACCTTAAAGGGACATTAAACTGCTGAGCACAACTACAAAAGAATATAGCTACTCACCATGTTATTGCCTTTCATCATGTTTCTGCAGCTCTTTTCAACTTAGTCTTCCCGTCTTAATAGCTTAAAGGTGCTAGATGCTTCTTCATACTGGGTGCCACCATCTTGGAGCTCAGGCATTCTCACAGACAGAAACAGTACACACTTACAGATCAATGATTTTGCCCACTTTATCACAGCTGTATCGTTTGCTTCAAGTTAGTGTGTGATACATTGCGTGAGCTATAGTTTTTTTTTTGTTTTTTTTTTACAGTTACATAAAATATATTTTAAAAAGCACCCTCTACCATAATTTAGAGCAATGCAGCCACAGCAAAACTTTAAGCTCCTGCTCTGTATCACGCACCCTAACTTGAGCACATTATACAATTGTCAAAAAGTTGACAACCTCATTGATCTGTAAATGTGCACTAATTATGTCAGTGTATAATACCTGTGCTCCAAGATGGCAGCCCCCAGTACAAAGAGATGGAGCTTCCCCATTGGACAACTTTTCAGGGGTTAAAAAAAGAACATGACTTTAGAGAGTTACAGCAACAAGAACAATAGCTTAATGAGTATTAACAATTCTAGAGTAGTTGTGCTCTGCAGTCTAATATCTCTTTAATAAGAATATTCAGGAGAAAACAGAAGTTTCAGCAGATCTACAATTAACAATGTCATTCTTTGATATCTTAGTAGGAATCAAGTCTAAGGCCCCATATATTAAAAGGCAGACTTGTGAAGCTGTCCGCTCACTTTCGCTGCATGTGGGCGACGTATCTGTTGATCCGCTGGCATGTATGTATCATTACACACTCCGATAAGTGTGTAACGCCCACACCTTTATTTGCGTGACTGTCAATCACCGAGAGCAATTACCTCTGAGGTTGAGGAGAGTGTAAGAAGCAGCGGTCTGATGACCGCTGCTTTTTACTTTGTGGGAATCAGGCTCACATATGTGAACCTGCTCCACAAGGGCTCCGGAGCAGCTCTCGCTGCTTCGTACACAGAACCCTAAATGTTCCTTGTAATAGAGTCCTCTAATAAACCTTCACAAGCTTCATTTGAAAGTTATGTAAAGTGCCAACACCTAAAATATAAAAATCTAATAGTGCAATTGAAATGTTGCTTAAAGCTATAAAGTGGACTGCTTCATCTGCTTGGAATATTGCAATGTTTTTTTTTTTCCTGCATGGATACAAAGTCCTAATTATTCCAAGATCTGTATGGAATACATCTACCCTGCTTTAAAAACCAAACAAAAAACTAGACAGTAGCCATCCCTATAATTGGTGATGATGATCATTCTTAAATAATAATGTTAATTAATATCTTCACATACATACAGAAAAAGGCGTAACTTGCAAGGAACGGACAGCTCAGTGGCTTGTTCTATGGCTCGGTTACCACCCGGGAGTAGCTTCTTTTAAGCCCAATTGTGCTTTTCACTGAGGAGCACTTTCCTGTATATCCGTCTGATCCTGCCTAACAAGGCCAGTCTAGCCCCGAAATACCCAACAATTCTCCTCTAAACAAGGGAAATAGCAAATCACAGACATTTGTTTTTGCCTCCTAAAAGGTTCTCCTTGCTCACATGCCCTAGAAGGGATGCAAAATGGTGAAAAATCCACAGCACTATGAATAAGCATCTGTTTATTAAAGCATAACAGACAGGTAAATATGCAACGTTTTGGGCTCAAGCCCTTAATCATGCATGCCCGAAACGACTTACCTGTCTGTTATGCTTTAATAAACAGATGCTTATTCATAGTGATGTGGACTCTTCACATTTTTGCTATACAGTACCTGTTAGGAGCCTTGGCTGTGGCTCCAGTCCTACGTGCACTACACCAGATAAAAGTTCCAGGTGCTGAGCTTTACATTATCTGTTGTGCTAGAAGGGATGGCCCAGAAAGGCTGAACGTACATCTGGAGGTTTTTTCCTCTTGTTTAGAGGAGAATTGCCAAGTATTTTGGGGCTGGACTGTCATTTGGGGGATCAGACTGATATGCTACAGGAAATTTCTCCTCTGTGAAAGGCGTAGTGTGCTTAAAGAGACTCAACCCTGAGTGGCAGGGGATCTTATGAACAAGCAAGGAAGTTTTTCTAGCCTTTGCTGCGTCTCTCTATTTTCTTTTTTGTAAATAATTATCTTCATTTATGTATTTTTTTCTCCAACATAGGTGTGTCCGGTCCACGGCGTCATCCTTACTTGTGGGATATTCTCTTCCCCAACAGGAAATGGCAAAGAGCCCAGCAAAGCTGGTCACATGATCCCTCCTAGGCTCCGCCTACCCCAGTCATTCTCTTTGCCGTTGTACAGGCAACATCTCCACGGAGATGGCTTAGAGTTTTTTAGTGTTTAACTGTAGTTTTTATTATTCAATCAAGAGTTTGTTATTTTGAAATAGTGCTGGTATGTACTATTTACTCAGAAACAGAAAAGAGATGAAGATTTCTGTTTGTATGAGGAAAATGATTTTAGCAACCGTCACTAAAATCCATGGCTGTTCCACACAGGACTGTTGAGAGCAATTAACTTCAGTTGGGGGAACAGTGAGCAGTCTCTTGCTGCTTGAGGTATGACACATTCTAACAAGACGATGTAATGCTGGAAGCTGTCATTTTCCCTATGGGATCCGGTAAGCCATGTTTATTACGATCGTAAATAAGGGCTTCACAAGGGCTTATTAAGACTGTAGACTTTTTCTGGGCTAAATCGATCATATTTACACATATTTAGCCTTGAGGAATCATTTAATCTGGGTATTTTTTGTAAAATAATATCGGCAGGCACTGTTTTAGACACTTTATTCTATAGGGGCTTTCCCTAATCATAGTCAGAGCCTCATTTTCGCGCCGGTATGGCGCACTTGTTTTTGAGAACAGCATGGCATGCAGCTGCATGTGTGTGGAGCTCTGATACATAGAAAAGTCTTTCTGAAGGCATCATTTGGTATCGTATTCCCCTTTGGGCTTGGTTGGGTCTCAGCAAAGCAGATTCCAGGGACTGTAAAGGGGTTAAATATAAAAACGGCTCCGGTTCCGTTATTTTAAGGGTTAAAGCTTCCAAATTTGGTGTGCAATACTTTTAAGGCTTTAAGACACTGTGGTGAAAATTTGGTGAATTTTGAACAATTCCTTCATGTTTTTTCGCAATTGCAGTAATAAAGTGTGTTCAGTTTAAAATTTAAAGTGACAGTAACGGTTTTATTTTAAAACGTTTTTTGTACTTGGTTATCAAGTGTATGCCTGTTTAACATGTCTGAACTACCAGATAGACTGTGTTCTGAATGTGGGGAAGCCAGAATTCCCATTCATTTAAATAAATGTGATTTATGTGACAATGACAATGATGCCCAAGATGATTCCTCAAGTGAGGGGAGTAAGCATGGTACTGCATCATTCCCTCCTTCGTCTACACGAGTCTTGCCCACTCAGGAGGCCCCTAGTACATCTAGCGCGCCAATACTCCTTACTATGCAACAATTAACGGCTGTAATGGATTATTCTGTCAAAAACATTTTAGCCAAAATGAACACTTATCAGCGTAAGCGCGACTGCTCTGTTTTAGATACTGAAGAGCATGACGACGCTGATAATAATATTTCTGAAGGGCCCATAACCCATGGGGCCAGGGAGGTTTTGTCTGAGGGAGAAATTACTGATTCAGGGAACATTTCTCAACAAGCTGAACCTGATGTGATTACATTTAAATTTAAGTTGGAACATCTCCGCATTCTGCTTAAGGAGGTATTATCCACTCTGGATGATTGTGACAAGTTGGTCATCCCAGAGAAACTATGTGAAATGGACAATGTTCCTAGAGGTGCCGGGGCTCCCAGAAGCTTTTCCTATACCCAAGCGGGTGGCGGACATTGTTAATAAAGAATGGGAAAGGCCCGGTATTCCTTTCGTCCCTCCCCCCATATTTAAAAAATTGTTTCCTATGGTCGACCCCAGAAAGGACTTATGGCAGACAGTCCCCAAGGTCGAGGGAGCGGTTTCCACTGTAAACAAACGCACCACTATACC
Source organism: Bombina bombina (assembly GCF_027579735.1). Classification (NCBI taxonomy): domain Eukaryota; kingdom Metazoa; phylum Chordata; class Amphibia; order Anura; family Bombinatoridae; genus Bombina; species Bombina bombina. The sequence goes on from NC_069499.1 coordinate 744,315,248, forward strand.
CATAGAGGATAGTTGTGCTTTCAAAGATCCTATGGATAAAAAATTAGAAGGTTTGCTTAAAAAGATGTTTGTTCAGCAGGGTTACCTTCTACAACCAATTTCATGCATTGTCCCTGTCGCTACAGCCGCATGTTTCTGGTTCGATGAGCTAATAAAGGCGGTCGATAGTGATTCTCCTCCTTATGAGGAGATTATGGACAGAATCAATGCTCTCAAATTGGCTAATTCTTTCACCCTAGACGCCACTTTGCAATTGGCGAGGTTAGCGGCTAAGAATTCTGGGTTTGCTATTGTGGCGCGCAGAGCGCTTTGGTTAAAATCTTGGTCGGCTGCTGCATCTTCCAAGAACAAGCTACTTAACATTCCTTTCAAGGGGAAAACGCTGTTTGGCCCTGACTTGAAAGAGATTATCTCTGATATCACTGGGGGTAAGGGCCACGCCCTTCCTCAGGATCGGCCTTTCAAGGCTAAAAATAAACCTAACTTTCGTCCCTTTCGTAGAAACGGACCAGCCCAAAGTGCTACGTCCTCTAAGCAAGAGGGTAATACTTCTCAAGCCAAGCCAGCTTGGAGACCAATGCATGGCTGGAACAAGGGAAAGCAGGCCAAGAAACCTGCCACTGCTACCAAGACAGCATGAAATGTTGGCCCCCGATCCGGGATCGGATCTGGTGGGGGGCAGACTCTCTCTCTTCGCTCAGGCTTGGGCAAGAGATGTTCTGGATCCTTGGGCGCTAGAAATAGTCTCCCAAGGTTATCTTCTGGAATTCAAGGGACTTCCCCCGAGGGGGAGATTCCACAGGTCTCAGTTGTCTTCAGACCACATAAAAAGACAGGCATTCTTACATTGTGTAGAAGACCTGTTAAAAATGGGAGTGATTCATCCTGTTCCATTAAGAGAACAAGGGATGGGGTTCTACTCCATTCTGTTCATAGTTCCCAAAAAAGAGGGAACGTTCAGACCAATCTTAGATCTTAAACAAGTTTCTCAAGGTTCCATCGTTCAAGATGGAAACCATTCGAACTATTCTTCCTTCCATCCAGGAAGGTCAATTCATGACCACGGTGGATTTAAAGGATGCGTATCTACATATTCCTATCCACAAGGAACATCATCGGTTCCTAAGGTTCGCATTCCTGGACAAGCATTACCAGTTTGTGGCGCTTCCTTTCGGATTAGCCACTGCTCCAAGGATTTTCACAAAGGTACTAGGGTCCCTTCTAGCTGTGCTAAGACCAAGGGGCATTGCTGTAGTACCTTACTTGGACGACATTCTGATTCAAGCGTCGTCCCTTCCTCAAGCAAAGGCTCACACGGACATTGTCCTGGCCTTTCTCAGATGAACGTGGAAAAGAGTTCTCTATCTCCGTCAACAAGGGTTCCCTTCTTGGGAACAATAATAGACTCCTTAGAAATGAGGATTTTTCTGACAGAGGCCAGAAAAACAAAACTTCTAGACTCTTGTCGGATACTTCATTCTGTTCCTCTTCCTTCCATAGCTCAGTGCATGGAAGTAATCGGGTTGATGGTAGCGGCAATGGACATAGTTCCTTTTGCGCGCATTCATCTAAGACCATTACAACTGTGCATGCTCAGTCAGTGGAATGGGGACTATACAGACTTGTCTCCGAAGATACAAGTAAATCAGAGGACCAGAGACTCACTCCGTTGGTGGCTGTCCCTGGACAACCTGTCACAAGGGATGACATTCCGCAGACCAGAGTGGGTCATTGTCACGACCGACGCCAGTCTGATGGGCTGGGGCGTGGTCTGGGGATCCCTGAAAGCTCAGGGTCTTTGGTCTCGGGAAGAATCTCTTCTACCGATAAATACTCTGGAACTGAGAGCGATATTCAATGCTCTCAAGGCTTGGCCTCAGCTAGCGAGGGCCAAGTTCATACGGTTTCAATCAGACAACATGACAACTGTTGCGTACATCAACCATCAGGGGGGAACAAGGAGTTCCCTAGCGATGGAAGAAGTGACCAGAATCATTCTATGGGCGGAGTCTCACTCCTGCCACCTGTCTGCTATCCACATCCCAGGAGTGGAATATTGGGAAGCGGATTTTCTGAGTCGTCAGACATTGCATCCGGGGGAGTGGGAACTCCATCCGGAAATCTTTGCCCAAGTCACTCAGCTGTGGGGCATTCCAGACATGGATCTGATGGCCTCTCGTCAGAACTTCAAAGTTCCTTGCTACGGGTCCAGATCCAGGGATCCCAAGGCGGCTCTAGTGGATGCACTAGTAGCACCTTGGACCTTCAAACTAGCTTATGTGTTCCCGCCGTTTCCTCTCATCCCCAGGCTGGTAGCCAGGATCAATCAGGAGAGGGCGTCGGTGATCTTGATAGCTCCTGCGTGGCCACGCAGGACTTGGTATGCAGATCTGGTGAATATGTCATCGGCTCCACCTTGGAAGCTACCTTTGAGACGAGACCTGCTTGTTCAGGGTCCGTTCGAACATCCGAATCTGGTTTCACTCCAGCTGACTGCTTGGAGATTGAACGCTTGATCTTATCGAAGCGAGGATTCTCAGATTCTGTTATCGATACTCTTGTCCAGGCCAGAAAGCCTGTAACTAGAAAGATTTACCACAAAATTTGGAAAAAATATATCTGTTGGTGTGAATCTAAAGGATTCCCTTGGGACAAGGTTAAGATTCCTAAGATTCTATCCTTCCTTCAAGAAGGATTGGAAAAAGGATTATCTGCAAGTTCCCTGAAGGGACAGATTTCTGCCTTGTCTGTGTTACTTCACAAAAAGCTGGCAGCTGTGCCAGATGTTCAAGCCTTTGTTCAGGCTCTGGTTAGAATTAAGCCTGTTTACAAACCTTTGACTCCTCCTTGGAGTCTCAATATTAGTTCTTTCAGTTCTTCAGGGGGTTCTGTTTGAACCCTTACATTCCGTTGATATTAAGTTATTATCTTGGAAAGTTTTGTTTTTAGTTGCAATTCTTCTGCTAGAAGAGTTTCAGAATTATCTGCTCTGCAGTGTTCTCCTCCTTATCTGGTGTTCCATGCAGATAAGGTGGTTTTACGTACTAAACCTGGTTTTCTTCCAAAGGTTGTTTCTAACAAAAACATTAACCAGGAGCTTATCGTACCTTCTCTGTGTCCGAAACCAGTTTCAAAGAAGGAACGTTTGTTGCACAATTTGGATGTTGTTCGCGCTCTAAAATTCTATTTAGATGCTACAAAGGATTTTAGACAAACATCTTCCTTGTTTGTTGTTTATTCCGGTAAAAGGAGAGGTCAAAAAGCAACTTCTACCTCTCTCTCTTTTTGGATTAAAAGCATCATCAGATTGGCTTACGAGACTGCCGGACGGCAGCCTCCCGAAAGAATCACAGCTCATTCCACTAGGGCTGTGGCTTCCACATGGGCCTTCAAGAACGAGGCTTCTGATGATCAGATATGTGGGGCAGCGACTTGGTCTTCACTGCACACTTTTACCAAATTTTACAAGTTTGATACTTTTGCTTCTTCTGAGGCTATTTTTGGGAGAAAGGTTTTGCAAGCCGTGGTGCCTTCCATTTAGGTGACCTGATTTGCTCCCTCCCTTCATCCGTGTCCTAAAGCTTTGGTATTGGTTCCCACAAGTAAGGATGACGCCGTGGACCGGACACACCTATGTTGGAGAAAACAGAATTTATGTTTACCTGATAAATTACTTTCTCCAACGGTGTGTCCGGTCCACGGCCCGCCCTGGTTTTTTTAATCAGGTCTGATAATTTATTTTCTTTAACTACAGTCACCACGGTACCATATGGTTTCTCCTATGCAAATATTCCTCCTTAACGTCGGTCGAATGACTGGGGTAGGCGGAGCCTAGGAGGGATCATGTGACCAGCTTTGCTGGGCTCTTTGCCATTTCCTGTTGGGGAAGAGAATATCCCACAAGTAAGGATGACGCCGTGGACCGGACACACCGTTGGAGAAAGTAATTTATCAGGTAAACATAAATTCTGTTTTTTATAAATGGTTGGAATTCTTTCATCTCCTATACAATATTATTTGTGGGATTTTTCTCAGATGCTGTGGTTGGCTAGTTGTGAGCTAATGCCATAATAAAGAGTAGCCATCCTTAAGACTTCTGAAAGTTTCTACCTACTAAGGGATGGGACTATATACCCAACAGGATTTAATGCGGTTCTGTCTTGAATAGAAACATTATTATTGTTAAGCTTTTATAGTGCAGATTTATATAACAGTAGCTTTGCTCCAGATTTCTAAAGTGAATAGTTAAAGGGACACTGAACCCAAATTTTTTCTTTTGTAATTCAGATAGAGCATGCAATTTTAAACAACTTTCTAATTTGCTCCTATTATCATTTTTTCTTCATTCTCTTGCTATCTTTATTTGAAAAACAAGGCATCTAAGCTTTTTTTGGTTTCAGTTCTCTGGACAGCACTTTTTTATTGGTGGATGAATTTATCCACCAATCAGCAAGGACAACCCAGGTTGTTCACCAAAAATGGGCCGGCATCTAAACTTACGTTTGTGCATTTCAAATAAAGATACCAAGAGAATGAAGAAAATTTGATAATAGGAGTAAATTAGAAAGTTGCTTAAAATGTCATGCTCAATCTGAATCGCGAAAGAAAAAATTTGGGTACAGTGTCCCTTTAAATAGATATCACGCAAAGAAAACAGAACGCCACTCCTGGCTCTGAGCGAGTCTGTTTTCTTCTGCTAAGTGCATCACGGGCACGCTGTCTATTCACAGCGCTCCCGATCACGCTATTAAAATCAATGTAGCTCGCTCCCGCTCTGGTCTGGTAGCAGGAGCGAGCTACATTGATTTTAATAGCGCGATCGGGCCGGCAGAATTATGTACAGAATTTTATATAACATTATTTCCTAGGTTTACTGGCCCTTTAATGCATTTTATGTGTGAGACTGTGACTTTGAAGCATGTTACATTTCAAACCTGTATCATTTTAATTAAATGCCAATTACGCCATTTTGTTTTTTCTTGTAGAATTTTTTGCAGAAAACATAAGGAACACATGCATAACTCTGAAGGTAAGCAGTTGGACATAAATACATAAAATCTTATTTTAAATTTATTTTGGTACAGTTTCTATAAATGAAGATGTTTAACTCTTAGGGAGCACAATTTTAGATTATTTTTTTTTTTTAAATGCTTTATTTTTTTGATAGGCTTTATTATGCAAGCAAAGATATTAAACTGCAGGAAGGATGAAGAAAACCGAAAAACATTCACTTTCCTACACCTTCTAGAGTAGGGCTTAACATTTTTTTTTTTTTCTTCTTCTTTCAATCAACTATTATCCCCAAAAATGTAATTATAAAGGTGGATACAGGTGAAACATCATGGGAGTCTTGCAAAAAGTTTCAAAAGAAATATAAAGATTCCATTTATTATACGTATAAAAAAACCTCATCAAAATATGTACCACATTTATCCTCAATCCACTGCCATTTAATTAAGTTTATACATTTTGCATTTTCCACAAGGAAAGCATCAATTTTTAGCCCTACCTTTTGCTTAACCAGTCATGTGAGTGAGTTGTCCTCACAAAATGGCTATGTACCAATTTATCCCTCAAGGAGTCCAATTGCTTTGCTGTCATAAGGGGAAAATCACCTAAATTCTTTGCACTTTCAGAATCCATAGCACACCCCAATGCTTTTTCAAGATTGCAATAACATCATTCCACCTATTATTATTTTAAGTGGTAATAAATCTAAGCTGAGAGTCATTTTTAGAATTTTAGTATCATACAATAGTGAATTTCTCTGTGTCATAAGATCTCTTGCATCCTACTTTTATTCATTTATTTTAATACCCTCACATCTCTAACCGAGATCTCATATCATTAGCATGTTTTTTAAAAGATAAATTAGACTAACAATTACGACGATCTCTAAGATATTGGTCAATTGGAATGCTATCAATTTGCTTTTTAGGATGACTGCTTGCCTCAAGCAGAGTATTGGCTGAGGTGACTTAACGATGTGTATGCTAAAGATGACTCTTCTTTCTTAATCAAAAGATCCAAAAACGTCTCACAAGATTCACTAAACGCCTTTAAATCTCAAGTTCCATTTATCTACCTTTAACATTTCTATGAATCTTTCTATGAATCATTTTCTATGAATCTGAGTTGGTCAATGGGTACCTCCCACAACAAAAATAAATTGTCAATTAAGTGATTCCCAAGTCCAATTAGGTCTGTAAATTCATCAGATATATCCAAAATATTTTCAGCCTTCCATCTGCCCAGGTAAGGGCAAGCATATGTGG
>NC_069499.1:744326522-744336216 GCF_027579735.1 Bombina bombina
TATAAAATTGTTTTCCTATAGTCGACCCTAGAAAGGACTGATGGCAGACAGTCCCCAAGGTCGAGGGGGCGGTTTCTACTCTACACAAGCGCGCCACTATACCCATAGAAGATAGTTGTGCTTTCCAAGATCCTATGGATAAAAAATTAGAAGGTCTGCTAAAGATGTTTGTTCAGCAAGGTTCCCTTCTACAACCAATTGCATGCATTGTCCCTGTCACTGCAGCCGCGTGTTTCTAGTTTGATGAGCTAGGAAAGGCGATTATTAGTAATTCTTCTTCTTATGAGGAGATTATGGACAGAATTCGTGCTCTTAAATTGGCTAATTCTTTCACCCTAGACGCCACCTTGCAATTGGCTAGGTTAGCGGCGAAAAAATTCTGGGTTTGCTATTGTGGCGCAGAGCGCTTTGGTTAAAATCTTGGGCAGCGGATGCGTCTTCCAAGAACAAATTGCTTGACATTCCTTTCAAGGGGAAAACACTCTTTGGCCCTGACTTGAAAGAGATTATCTCTGATATCACTGGGGGCAAGGGCCACGCCCTTCCTCAGGATAGGTCTTTTCAAGACCAAAAATAAACCTAAGTTTCGTCCCTTTCGCAGAAACGGATCAGCCCCAAGGGCTACGTCCTCTAAGCAGGAAGGTAATACTTCTCAAGCCAATCCAGCCTGGAGACCTATGCAAGGCTGGAACAAAGGAAAGCAGGCCAGGAAACCTGCCACTGCTACCAAGACAGCATGAAATGCGGGCCCCCGATCCGGGACCGGATCTGGTGGGGGGCAGACTCTCTCTCTTCGCTCAGGCTGGGGCAAGAGATGTTCTGGATCCTTGGGCGCTAGAAATAGTCTCCCAAGGTTATTCTCTGGAGTTCAAGGGGCTTCCTCCAAGGGGGAGGTTCCACAGGTCTCAGTTGTCTTCAGACCACATAAGAAGACAGGCATTCTTACATTGGGTAGAAGACCTGCTAAAAATGGGAGTGATTCATCCTGTTCCATTAGGAGAACAAGGGATGGGGTTCTACTCCAATCTGTTCATAGTTCCCAAAAAAGAGGGAACGTTCAGACCAATCTTAGATCTCAAGATCTTGAACAAGTTTCTCAAGGTTCCATCGTTCAAGATGGAAACCATTCGAACACTTCTTCCTTCCTTCCAGGAAGGTCAATTCATGACCAAGGTGGATTTCAAGGATGCGTATCTACATATTCCTATCCACAAGGAACATCATCGGTTCCTAAGGTTTGCATTCCTGGACAAGCATTTCCAGTTCGTGGCGTTTTCTTTCGGATTAGCCACTGCTCCTAGGATTTTCTCATAGGTACTAGGGTCCCTTCTGGCGGTGCTAAGACCAAGGGGCATTGCTGTAGTACCTTACTTGGACGACATTCTGATTCGAGCGTCGTCCCTTCCTCAAGTAAAGGCTCACACGGACATTGTCCTGGCCTTTCTCAGATCTCACGGATGGAAAGTGAACGTGGAAAAGAGTTCTCTATCTCCGTCAACGAGGGTTCCCTTCTTGGGAACTATAATAGACTCCTTAGAAATGAGGATTTTTCTGACAGAAGCCAGAAAAACAAAACTTCTAGACTCTTGTCGGATACTTCATTCCGTTCCTCTTCCTTCCATAGCGCAGTGCATGGAAGTGATAGGTTTGATGGTAGCGGCAATGGACATAGTTCCTTTTGTGCGCATTCATCTAAGAACCAGAGACTCATTCCGTTGGTGGCTGTCCCTGGACAACCTGTCACAAGGGATGACCTTCCGCAGACCAGAGTGGGTCATTGTCACGACCGACGCCAGTCTGATGGGCTGGGGCGCGGTCTGGGGATCCCTGAAAGCTCAGGGTCTTTGGTCTCGGGTAGAATCTCTTCTACCGATAAATATTCTGGAGCTGAGAGCGATATTCAATGCTCTCAAAGCTTGGCCTCAGCTAGCGAGGGCCAAGTTCATACATCAACCATCAGGGGGGAACAAGGAGTTCCCTAGCGATGGAAGAAGTGACCAAAATCATTCTATGGGCGGAGTCTCACTCCTGCCACCTGTCTGCTATCCACATCCCAGGAGTGGAAAATTGGGAAGCGGATTTTCTGAGTCGTCAGACATTGCATCCGGGGGAGTGGGAACTCCATCCGGAAATCTTTGCCCAAGTCACTCAACCGTGGGGCATTCCAGACATGGATCTGATGGCCTCTCGTCAGAACTTCAGAGTTCCTTACTACGGGTACAGATCCAGGGATCCCAAGGCGACTCTAGTGGATGCACTAGTAGCACCTTGGACCTTCAAACTAGCTTATGTGTTCCCGCCGTTTCCTCTCATCCCCAGGCTGGTAGCCAGGATCAATCAGCAGAGGGCGTCGGTGATTTTGATAGCTCCTGCGTGGCCACGCAGGACTTGGTATGCAGATCTGGTGAATATGTCATCGGCTCCACCATGGAAGCTACCTTTGAGACGAGACCTTCTTGTTCTAGGTCCGTTCGACCCACTCCAGCTGACTGCGGAGATTGAACGCTTGATCTTATCAAAGCGAGGGTTCTCAGATTCTGTTATTAATACTCTTGTTCAGGCCTGAAAGCCTGTAACCAGAAAAATTACCACATAATTTGGTATATCTGTTGGTGTGAATCTGCAGGATTCCCTTGGGACAAGGTTAAGATTCCTAAGAGTCTATCCTTCCTTCGAGAAGGATTGGAAAAAGGATTATCTGCAAGTTCCTTGATGGGACAGATTTCTGCCTTGTCTGTGTTACTTCACAAAAAGCTGGCAGCTGTGCCAGATGTTCTAGCCTTTGTTCAGGCTCTGGTTAGAATCAAGCCTGTTTACAAAATTTTGACTCCTCCTTGGAGTCTCAACCTAGTTCTTTCAGTTCTTCAGGGGGTTCCGTTTGAACCCTTACATTCCGTTGATATTAAGTTATTATCTTGGAAAGTTTTGTTTTTGGTTGCAATTTCTTCTGCTAGAAGAGTTTCAGAATTATCTGCTCTGCAGTGTTCTTCTCCTTATCTGGTGTTCCATGCAGATAAGGTGGTTTTGCGTACTAAACCTGGTTTTCTTCCAAAAGTTGTTTCTAACAAAAACATTAACCAGGAGATAGTTGTGCCTTCTTTGTGTCCTAATCCAGTTTCAAAGAAGGAACGTTTGTTGCACAACTTGGATGTAGTTCGTGCTCTCAAATTTTACTTAGCAGCTACTAAGGATTTCAGACAAACTGTGTCTTTGTTTGTTGTTTATTCTGGTAAACGGAGAGGTCAAAAAGCAACTTCTTCCTCTCTCTCCTTCTGGATTAAAAGCATTATCCGATTGGCTTATGAGACTGCCGGACGGCAGCCTCCTGAAAGAATCACAGCTCACTCCACTAGGGCTGTGGCTTCCACATGGGCCTTCAAGAACGAGGCTTCTGTTGATCAGATATGTAAGGCAGCGACTTGGTCTTCACTGCACACTTTTTCTAAATTTTACAAATTTGATACTTTTGCTTCTTCTGAGGCTATTTTTGGGAGAAAGGTTTTGCAAGCCGTGGTGCCTTCCATTTAGGTGACCTGATTTGCTCCCTCCCTTCATCCGTGTCCTAAAGCTTTGGTATTGGTTCCCACAAGTAAGGATGACGCCGTGGACCGGACACACCTATGTTGGAGAAAACAGAATTTATGTTTACCTGATAAATTACTTTCTCCAACGGTGTGTCCGGTCCACGGCCCGCCCTGGTTTTTTTTTTTAATCAGGTCTGATAATTTATTTTCTTTAACTACAGTCACCACGGTAACATATGGTTTCTCCTATGCAAATATTCCTCCTTAACGTCGGTCGAATGACTGGGGTAGGCGGAGCCTAGGAGGGATCATGTGACCAGCTTTGCTGGGCTCTTTGCCATTTCCTGTTGGGGAAGAGAATATCCCACAAGTAAGGATGACGCCGTGGACCGGACACACCGTTGGAGAAAGTAATTTATCAGGTAAACATAAATTCTGTTATATATATATATACATACATACAGTCGTATGCAAAAGTTTAGTCACCCCTGACAATTTCCATGATTTTCATTTATAAATAATTTGGTGTTTGAATCAGCAATTTCATTTTGATCTATCAAATAACTGAAGGACACCGTAATATTTCAGTAGTGAAATGAGATTTATTGGATTAACAGAAAATGTGCAATATGCATCGAAACAAAATTAGACAGGTGCATAAATTTGGGCACCCCAACAGAAATATTGCATCAATATTTAGTAGAGCCTCCTTTAGCAGAAATAATAGCCTCTAGACGCTTCCTATAGCCTGTAATGAGTGTCTGGATGAAGGTATTTTGGACGATTCCTCCTTGCAAAACATCTCCAGTTCAGTTAGGTTTGATGGTTGCGAGCATGCACAGCCCGCTTCAAATCACCCCACAGATTTTCAATGATATTCAGGTCTGGGGATTGGGATGGCCATTCCAGAACATTGTACTTGTTCCTCTGCATAAATGCCAGAGTAGATTTTGTGCAGTGTTTTGGGTCGTTGTCTTGTTGAAATATCCAGCCCCGGCATCAACTTTGTGACTGATTCCTCAACATTATTCTCAAGTATCTGCTGCCTGCTGCAACTAACGATTATTTTCATAATCGATTAGTTGGTTGATTATTTTTTTCGATTAATCGGTTAAAAAAAAAACTATAAAAAAAACACAAAAAATGTATAAAAATATTAGAGCAGATGTGGACTGGTTTCAAGTTCAACCTCTCTCTCCGTGGCCGGTTCCAGGAAATGAAAAACTAAATGACTTATTTTTCCCAAAATTATTTTAAAAAATAATTTAGGTTTACATGGGATGTCATCATGATTATGCTCCCAGTGGGGTTGTAACATAAACAGAGAGGTACTAAATTTTCTCTACTCTAAGTATTGGTCTCTGCAAGTAAACGGTGAGAAATAAAATAAGAACTCTTGGTCCGCTCTCTCTAAAAGCTAAGCACATTTTATTGGGTTGTGGGTATAATTAACAGGAACTGCTATATACAAATATAAACCTAATGTATAATCTTCCTTCCTTACATGTTAAACTCTGCAGTTGGTATTAGTAATTGGAAATACATGATAAACTACTACTTTTACAGTACATTGCCTCCTTAATTTATTTGGTGCTTTAAAACAATTATGATTATCTGGCTCAATCAGGGAGATTTTCTCCCTTAACAGATGCGGGCTGCTTATGATCTAAGATGGCTTGAGTGTGCAGGATAAGTCACTGATGCCCCATCTACACAGCCCTTCCCAACAAACGGCCACACTCTTACAGGACCGACCTGACACGCTGCAGCCTGCATGTGTATTAAGCATGTAAACTAAGTTAGATAACCGGGGGGGAGACCTACCTTACAACAGCTCAGCGTGAGCGAAGTGAACTGTCCCACGGCGCGTCTTCCTCTCTTGACAACGATTTTCATTATCTATTTAGTCGATTAGTTATTTCAGCCCTAACCTGCTGATATTGATTGGAATCCATATGACTCAACTTTAACAAGATTACCAGTACCGGCACTGGCCACAAATCCCCACAGCATGATGGAACATCCACCAAATTTTACTGTGGGTAGCAAGTGTTTGTCTTGGAACGCTGTGTTCTTTTGCCATCATGCATAACGCCCCTTGTTATGACCAAATAACTCCATCTTTGTTTCATCAGTCCACAGCACCTTCTTCCATAATGAAGCTGGCTTGTCCAAATGTGCATTTGCATACCTCAAGCGACTCTGTTTGTGGCGTGTGTGCAGAAAAGGCTTCTTCGCATCACACTCTCCCATACAGCTTCTCCTTGGGCAACGTGCGCTGAATTGTTAAACGATGCACAGTGATACAATATGCAGCAAGTTGATATTGTAGGTCTTCGGAGGTGGTCTGTGGGCTGTTTTTTGACCGTTCTCACCATCCTTTGCCTTTTGCCTCTCTGATATTTTACTTGGCCTGCCACTTCTGGCCATAACAAAACTGTGCCTGTGGTCTTCCATTTCCTCACTATGTTCCTCACAGTGGACACTGACAGCTTATATCTCTGCAATAGCTTTTGTAGCCTTCCCCTAAACCATAATGTTGAACAATCTTTGTTTTCAGGTCTTTTGAGAGTTGTTTTGAGGCCCCCATGTTGCCACTCTTCAGAGGAGAGTCAAAGAAAACAACTTGCAATTGGCCACCTTAAATATCTTTTCTCATGATTGGATGCACCTGTCTATGAAGTTCAAGGCTTAATGGGCTTACCAAACTAATTGTGTGTTCCAATTAATCAGTGCTAGGTAGCCCAAATTTATGCACCCGTCTAATTTCGTTTTGATGCATATTGCACATTTTCTGTTAATCCAATAAACCTCATTTTACTACTGAAACATTACTGTGTCCTTCAGTTATTTGATATTTCAAAATGAAATTGCTGATCCAAACACCCAATTATTTATAAATTAAAATCATGGAAATTGTCAGGGGTACCTAAAGGACAAAAGAAAAAAGAAAAAAAAGCTGACTCAGCTAGAAAAGGTTAACACACATTAAAGTGGATACTTATGTAAGTCCTTTGGAGTGTGCTTTTTTTTTCTACAGTACTACATATATATATATATATATATATATATATATATATATATATATATATATATAACCGGCAAAGTGCACTCCTAACTTCACTAGGAATAGCCTTGGGTGCAGCAAACAAAGTATGCAGTACTGTAGAAAAAAGCGCACTCCAAAGGACTTACAGAAGTATCCACTTTAATGTGTGAACGTTTTCGAGCTCGTCCTCGGACAAAAGAAAAAAGAAAAAAAAGCTGACTCAGCTAGAAAAGGTTAACACACATTAAAGTGGATACTTATGTAAGTCCTTTGGAGTGTGCTTTTTTTTTCTACAGTACTACATATATATATATATATATGTGTATATATATGTATGTGTGTGTGTGTGTATATATATATATATATGTATATATATAATTTTTCAAATAAGAGAGCATTCACCAGGACTTATTGCTATAAAGCATATCAAGCTTTTATTAACAGGTGAAGTTTTGGGGATTCCAACCCCGTCCTGAAACCTTACATAAATACACAAATAGCTTACCTTAAATACCCTCCACCGACTGAACATGATGCTGTACCGGAAGTCGCCCGGTGTTCTACCCGCACCACTGCGCATGCCCAGAGCGTCGGAATGACAACCAGTCACAGCGTCATGCTAAAACATAAACAAAACACCGTGGTTAAAATTGTTAACATGGAATGTGCAGGGCAAACTATACTGACACACTTCTAAGCATTATTTGCCATAATAACCTCATTTGCTTACTGAGAATGAGCTATCTATTCACATTTGTACATTTGTGACTACGAGCCTAGTCTCACTTATATTGAAACACTTATAAGCATTATTTGCCATACTATCTTTATTTGCTTACTGCAAGTATGCTATCCATTCACATAAATACATTTGTGGCTATGATCCAAGTCTCACTTATACTGACGTTAGTATGCTGATCGTAACTCTTAAAGAAACAGTACCTCTATCTTTATAACACCTGTATTTTGGCCATAGCTATGGTTACCTAATGGCTAGTCTAATAAATGGTAGCCAATATCATGCTTGTATAACATATTGTAATATTGAAAGGCTATGTAAAAACTATTAGACAAGGTACTATAAAAAACAATGCCAATCTAAGTGGGTATTTAACCCACCAGGTACAATAGTGCCTAAATTAAAAATCCATCTGGATTCACACTGAAGAAGAAGCCTGTCTCTGTCACCCCCCCTCGTAAGGGGTGGGATGTGATCTATGATCACATACCTCAAGTCCGCCACCGTATGGCCCTTCAGCGCAAAATGTCTAGCCAACGGTTGTTCAGAGTTTTGGTTTTTAATTGCTAGTCGAATGGCTGCGCGGTGATTGGCCATACGGGTGCGGAGGTCGTCAATAGTTTTTCCGACATAGAATAACCCGCACGGACAGTGCAACAAATACACAATGTGTGTAGTGGTGCAGGTTACTCTATGCCGGATGGTGTATCTCCGATTAGTAGTGGGGTGAGTGAAAAACTTGGCATTTGAGAGACCATTGCACGTAGTGCAACCCATACACTTGTAACAGCCAGGTTTGGAAGTCTGTAACCAGTTCTTTTTGGTGTAATTCTGGACAGGATCCACCTTTACCAAGATGCACCTCCTCTCCCCACTCATTTTGTTTTTGGCCTCCGAGGAGAGAGATTAAAAGAGGTGCTCTGCAACCAAGATTTTATTTTCTGTCTCCATTTATTGGGAGCTCAAACCTGACTTGAGACCCCTCTTCCATCTGTGCTCAGAGAAGACTTCAGGACAATTTCTCCAAGATTCTAAGTGAAGCAGGGGTAAATGAATACCTCAGTTATGGCATGTCAGTACCCTCACGGGTGAATCTTTCTGCCATAATTGTCCTCAGGCGTTGCAGGGACCCCGTCTCTTAGCCTCCACCTGAAGGGTATATCCGCAAATATCCTCTGCAGTATCTTTACTTTCACTGGATAGGCTCTCTACTGGATCAGCATTCTGTGAGGGAGAAATGCCTCAGCAAGCTGGTAAGATACAGTGGATGGGTGCTGCAGTCTAGGTAAGTGACTCTGACACTAAACAAAGCATAGGAACTATTCCTAGTACTCTCTTTATTGGTACTACATAGTTAAGGGTTTACAGCCTTTACACATATTGCTTTACATATGTGTTTAACACCAGAATTATTGGGATTCAGACTCAAAATTCCTCTTTTTTCATTACCCTATTGTCCCTCAGCAGCTTTCACTATGCTTTTTAAGATAACTGCTAACTGCCTTATGCAGTTAGAGGTTCAGATCATTGTGGTTAGGTTGGGAAATGGGGAAATCAATAGGAACATTTTATTCATTTGTATCTGGGTTTTTTTGGGTTTTTACTCACAGGCTTTGGACTGCAAATCTTTCCGGAGGTCAGCTCCATTCCCTTTGGCACCCTTTTCTCTTTTTACCAGATCAGTGGCTGGCTGTTATTTGCACAGGGGCAGTCTGCAGGCCTTGCAAGCTATCTGTACCCAGTTGTATCTCTTTCTTTACCCAGGAGGGGGGCGAATACTGTCATAGTAACTGCTGAGGGGGTTGGTGAAATCTTGTCTGTAGGCAAACCATTTGTTTGTTTTTACTTACTAGGGTTCTGAGGTGTATTTATAGGCTGTTTTGTTGTATTTCTTTCTAATGACACAGTGAGTCCACAGATCATCTAATTACTATTGGGAATATCACTCCTGCCCAGCAGGAGGCGGCAAAGAGCACCACAGCAAAGCTGCCAAATATCACCTCCCTTCCCTCCAACCCCAGTCATTTTCTTTGCCTACGTTAGAGCAAGGAAGTGGTAAAGTTAGGTGTTGGTAAAGAAGATTCTTCAAGCAAGATTTTATTATTTTTCAGCAGTGCAAGATTGTTCTTTTTCCTAGGGTGTAGCCATAGTCCACATCAGTCTCTTCAGTAGAGCAGTGGTGGCTTTCAAGCAATGGGGTACAATCCTCACTGCGCCTCCCATATATTAATGCTTCCCTATCTGTGCAAGCCTGAGTAAGATTACTCAGTCTTTGTTTTTTATACACAGGTCCATGTGAGGGAACTGGCCTCTCAAACCTAGTGAGCTGCCGTGCTGCCTGGCAGAAGTCTTAAGGTAAGTGCTAACTTTATTTTTTTCTGG
>NC_069499.1:744336416-744392861 GCF_027579735.1 Bombina bombina
GTGCCATGCTGATAGACTCATACCCAAAAAGACTGAGTGCTGTAATAAAATCAAAAGGTGCTTCAACAAAGTATTAGTTTAAGGGTGTGCACACTTATGCAAGCATATTTTATTTTTATATTTTTTCTTCCCTGTGCCTAAAAGATTTGTTTGTTTTTCAATTGAGTTGTACAGTTTATAGGTCACATTAAAGGTGGAAAAAGTTCTGAAATGATTTATCTTTGTCTCATTTTTTTACATCACAGAAACCTGACATTTTAACAGGGTTGTGTAGACTTTTTATATCCACTATGTGTGTGTATATATATATATATATATATGTACATATATGTATATATATATATGTGTGTGTATATATATATATATATATATATATATATATATATATATATATATATATATATATATATATATATATATATATATATATTAGAAATAAAAGAGTGCAGGATAGCGCAGGAGAAACAGCTAGTGTACACAGATCTAAATAAAAGACAATATAATATCATACAGTGTACAAATCAGCAGATCAAGTACCCAGAGCAAAAATGCAGAATGCACTACAGAATATATAAAATATATCATATGTATGTATATATGCAAAGGGTAGAAAAACACAAAGTCCCAAAGATGGATAAACAATGAGGTCAGATAGGTAATCTTCGTCACTTTTTCCCCTTTTGGATGTACACTTACTTCCAGTGCCCTCAGTCGTATGAGGTAAGAATGTAGCAGAATCACAGATGGGCTAAGGCAACTCCCATGGTATGGATCAGATTAAAAAAGGATCTCTGGAGATTGTAGAATCTTGTCACACTTTACTCCTGTAGAAATCCTGCAAACCCTCCAGATACTTGTCCTCTCTTAGTGGATGGAAACTTTCAGTTCCGGTAACCATATATGCAGGAAAAACCAAAAAAGCAGAACATAGTGTAAAACCGTTTTAATGTAAATACAAAGCACAACACACTAAATTCCACTCACATTTCAAATCCTCAACAAATGAGGCATGAACACAGCACATAGATAAAATCAACAACGTCCAGTAATACTTTGTGATAGCAGAAGTCTCCTAGTAAGCACTTATAGATCCAGAGTTTTATGACAAAACTTGGTCCAATACGCATATGGGAAACAAAAGCCTTTTTCAATAATACAATTTACGCGTTTCAAAGGGGTTAATTTGGTATGATTCCCTTCTTCATCAGAGCTCCTATCGTCTTTTATTTAGATCTGTGTACACTAGCTGTTTCTTCTGCGCTATCCTGCACTCTTTTATTTCTATTTTGTATTATTTTAGAGGTGTGAAGGGACACCTGTGCATTTCAGGATTTGGCTGCAAGTTATTTTCAGCTAGGGTGGTGTGTAGAGGGTATTTTAATCTCTATATAGTAGCGCCTTAGGGTGATTTAGGGGCTTTTGTCCTTACTTCATCTATCTTTCTTGTTATATATATCTCAATGTAAATATTTGCATAGGAAATTAGCACACCTAGGCAAGTATCCCCGCTTGCCTTTCCCCAGAAATTCTTAATATACAATATTACCATTGCACAAGAGAATTGTGGGAGATAGATTTCTGGTTGCTGCATTGGTAAAGCTATTTTCATGGTTAAACCAAAATTCATTAAAATTATGGGGGGAGATAAAAAACTGATGAGTTCTGATGAGTTCCAAAAAGAACGAAACAGGCTTGTCTATTGAGTGATTTCTGGTTTGCTGTAAAAATCCTGTTAAAAGGATCACTGTGTCAAAACAGTATTTTGAAGCAAAAAAACTGAGAATTTGCATATTTAATTTGCATATCTTACCCACAATTCTCTTGTGCAATGGTAACATTGTATATTAAGAATTTCTGGGGAAAAGCAAGCGTGGATACTTGCCTAGGTGTGCTAATTTCCTATGCAAATATTTACATTGATTTAATTTTGAGACATAGAGGATTTTAATTTCAGTTTTTTATCTCCCCCCATAATTTTAATGAATTTTTGTTTAACCATGAAAATAGCTTTACCAATGCAGCAACCAGAAATCTATCTCCTGCTGATGAGTTCCAAAAAGAACGAAACAGGCTTGTCTAGTGAGTGATTTCTGGTTTGCTGTAAAAATCCTGTTAAAAGGATCGCCGTGTCAAAACAGTATTTTGAAGCAAAAAAACTGAGAATTTGCATATTTAATTTGCATATCTTACCCACAATTCTCTTGTGCAATGGTAACATTGTATATTAAGAATTTCTGGGGAAAAGCAAGCGGGGATACTTGCCTAGGTGTGCTAATTTCTTATGCAAATATTTACATTTATTTTGAGACATGGAGGATTTTAATTTCGGTTTTGTATCTCCCCCCATAATTTATATATATATATATATATATATATATATATATATATATATATATATATGTATATTTGTGTGTATATTAGGGCTGGGCGATATGGGCAAAAAAAAAATTGCGATTTCTTTTTTTTTAAAAAAAACGTGATTGCGATTTAATCGCAATTTTCTTATAAATAACTATTAACACCTTCATTTTGCATTATAAAGTTTATTTAACACTACAGAATCTTAATGTACATGTTTCTCAATGTCCAATACACTCTTGGAGCATAAAAATACAAACCACAAAATAGTTAAAATAAAATTTGCTGCCTGTGATGTGATTAAATAGTAGCCACTAGCCAGTTATTAGGTTTTATGACACAAACATTGTCATGTTTTCGTGGATAGTCATTCTAACTGTGGACAATGGTATGATTAACAAATGAAGCAGTGTAAGCCACATACACACACACACACACACACACACACACACACACACACACACACACATATATATATATATATGTGTATATGTGTATGTATGTGTGTGTGTATATATATTATATATATGTATGTGTGTGTGTGTGTGTGTGTGTGTGTGTGTGTGTATATATATTGTCAGTATATTTATGAAAATCTTAGCAGTGCTATCCAAATAATATATATAAGTTTATGGCAGGGTTATAAACACAATACAAAGAAATAGAAACCCTTATCAACCATGCACCTACTAAACCATACAATTAATATAAATACCTGAATTCTTTTATTTAGTTAATATCCATGAACATATTGAACTATATTTGCAATAAAAGGAAACTAAATAAAAGTTTATATGCGTTAAAACCAACTCTTAAGATATGCTATCCTTCTTACAAAACCCAGAAAAATATACCTTCACAATTCAGCCTTTTATTTATTTAACACAATGGGACTAAAAACCTTTAACATCTAAGCAATACAATTCTAAACAGTGTTTATAAAACAATAGGATAATATATATATTCTGCTATTTAACTGCAATTTATCCTAATACAAAATTAACTGACAATATCAGAACTTGCATAGATGAGTTACTTGGTCACTCAGACGCAGATTTAAACAATATATGTATATAGGCTGTGAAATGCTAACTTGAGAAAAACACACTGCTTCTTTAAATCTATTAAATACAAATTAACTATGCATATAACTTATCTTACAAAACCTTGAATACGTTACCAAAGTAAAAAGCAGTCGATATCCGATATTCCTTGGTAGGAATTATTTTACCTCAGATCACCAATAAGTGTATATCGCAATCAATGAGAAGGGTAGATTAGCTTTGCTCAAGTAAAGTGGTATCTCACCCCAGCGGGAACCAGTTACAAGTTTTAGCTTCAGCAGAAAATCTGTCTCTTTCTCTCCATTGCATTCACTTTTTATTTGGTTTTCCCATCACTGGTAAATTGTGGGTGGCCCTGCGGGAGCTGACCTTCCCATTGGTTATCTGGGAAGTCTAAATCGGATTGGCCCTTGGAAATTTCATTTTTAACAGCCAGAGAGAACCTTCTGGCTGTAGTTCTCGCAACATAACACCAGGTGGCAGCACAAACAGACACAGCAACATTTGAAACAACTTAAATCAGTATTTCTATGAAATGGTTATTAATTTTATCATAATTTACTGCGACAACTATTCATAATATTTGTTTTGGATAAGTTATATCTTAATGAATTTTCTGATCATTTTGATATGAAACATCACATATCTAACATTATATTAAAATAACTTATATTTCATAGTTATATCACATCAAATATATATCTCATAGTCATATCACATCAAAGTAACTTCCATATTTTCATCTCACTATATTTTAAAAGATGTATGTGAAACTTTATAAACATTTATTTGTATGTTTATATGATATGACTTAATTCATTTCATGCGGCATTCCGTCTCTTTCTAAGATTGATGCTCATGACCAATGGTTGTCTGCAATAAAAATAGAAATAATTATTAGAGATGATCCAATCATTAATATGTGTATGGTCCATAAGTATTTATTTATATTCTTAAAAACACAGAGGCTAAGTAAGATCTTTTGTGTTTTCAAAACATATATATCATTTCTATGTATATCTGAATTTATCTGTCTGAAAAATATAAGCAAAACAGAGGTTATTACACATTTTTGACTGACTAAAACAGTTACCTCCCAAGCTTAGCAAATACCCATGTAATAATAATATAGAATTAGACAATTTCCTAAATTTCTATATTTAATACATTCTGGGGCATGTATTTAAACAGAGAGAGAAAAAAAAAAAATGTTTATTTGCTGTCTGCTTACGTGAACTTCCAGAGTCACACCTTAGCATTTGTCTGTGTTTCCCAAGGCCTTTATTGCTCCACATGGGGTCAATCCATGAGGAATTGTAAAAGTCTTTAAAACAGCATATTTCCTGTTTAGCCAGCAGTGCAGATGTGTATTTGATAATTAACACCCATGTGCATAAAGTTGTTTCTCTATGATTTTGATCAGTTCCAAAAGGGTAATTCAGACATTTCGTCTCCATATATTTGCCTGTATCCTGAAACTATGTTATATTTTAGTTCCTTGCTAAATTATACAATTGCATAATTTAACATATTGAGTGTGTGAGATCTCCCAGAGATAATCCTTTGTTCTCCTTTCAGCCAAGAATGTCTCCTGTGCAATTGGAGTGGGGGAGATCTAATCCTTTGTCCTACAGACCATGTTCACATCCACAGATTTATTAAATAAAGTTAAATATATTTCTATATATTATTTAATAATATTTCAAATACCTTGACAATATATATATATATATATATATATATATATATATATATATATATATATATATATATATATATATATATATATATATATATATATATATATAAAATGTGTGTGTGTGTGTGTGTGTGTATATAAATAAAATATTTTTTTTTTCTTCTTTTTTAAAAATTGTAATTTGACTGAAAATGAGCCCTGCCCCTGTCCAGGAATCCATTACAGGCATATAGCAGTAGGGTGGGGGGCTGCTCCTTTAAGAAATGCTGTGCTTTGCTGATATAAAATACATTGTAGATGCAGTTAAGTTAACCCAGCAGCAGAGGGGACTGCAGTTTTAGCCTTTTTGGGAGCCGTGGGGTTAACTGCATCTGCTATGTATTTGAGCCGTTTCTCAGAGAGCAGGAGATTGTGTGGGAGGTTCCATAATGTTTACATACCCTAAGTTTCAGACTACAGACGTCACTCGCTAGGGGGAAATATAAATAAGTGGCTTTCCCTCCTCTTCATTCCTGCATGGGCTGGGCTCTGCTTTTAGATTTCTAGATTGATCCGCTGCTTATGAGAACAGAAAGTGAAAGTAAAAGAGCCATTTTACAAATGTGTGCTAAAAGCAACCACTAGATGGAGCTGGTTTGCAAGAAATCACAAATAAATCAATGCATTACAGCCACTTCTAAAGGAATTTTTTATGTAGGAAAAAATCACGATTCCTCACGGTTTTAAAATTGCGGCGATTAATCACAGTTTTAAATTGCATATGCGATTAATAGTGCAGCCCTAGTGTGTATATATATATATATATATATATATATATATATTATATATTAAAAAAAAATATATCCTCTGTCTTATATGTATGTACATTCTAAGTTTGGCTTTCTTTTCTTTGCGTAGTTGCTGCAACGCAAGCACTAGCTGAAGAAAGAAGAAGCCAAAGTGGAAGTAGCCCAATACCCGGTTCTTCTGCCATAAATACAAAGACTACTAAGCCAGGTAATTCTCTTTATAACAATAGAATCTTTTTAGTAAATGATACATCACGTATGTTTATTTATACTCTTCCGATTTTATAGTAATTGATGGTTCAGCTTTAAGAACAGATGAAAGGCAGAGGTTAGCTCGGGAACGCAGAGAAGAGCGTGAGAAGCTAAATGGTAGGTTAATACCTGTCTAGGTATTTGTTAACTTTACCATTGTCTAGGTTTATGCTTGGTTAGTGCTGTCATTAGTCCTACAAATTGCACTGCTCTTCTCAAACACTTCTGCTTTCCTTTGGTTTGTATAAGTTATGCACAGTGCATGTCCTTACACTTATTTTGTGTTACTTGTCTTTTGCTGTAGAGACATCTTTATGCACTCCCTGAAAGTTTTTTTTAACTTTTTTTTATTTCTTATTTTAAATTGAATGTAGCTGCCAGAGATTCTCAAATAATTGCAAGAGAGAAAAAAGCAAAACTCCAGTATGAAAAACAAATGGAAGATAAACTTAGAAAACTGGAGGAACAAAAGCAAAAGGATGAACAGAAGAGGATAGCGGTTTCAGAAAAAAGGAAACAGAAAATTCTTGAAGAAAAGGTTCTATATTTTCTTTTATATATTTATGAAATCTTAGGAGCTGATGTGAATAAAACAACTGATGACCATTTGTTATCTCTGATTAATGTGACATCACTTCCTACCACAGCTGTGTAACCCTATATACCATATTTATTTCCCTATTGGTCAAGTTATATAGTCTTGCAATCGCCTCTTGGTTATATAATTTTTGTATACATTTGTTTGCCTTTGTTGATTTTGTTTGTTAACAATATAGTTCAAAGTGTTCAATACATGCTTCAACTACAGTTAACAATTGTGTGCATGCTGCCTATATAAGACACTCATAGTTAATTCTCACACCAAAATAATCAGCGCTAAAATGGAAACGGAGATCAAATAAAAAACACAAAAAATTTAAAAAGTACCTAGCAGCACTTAGTAACAACGGTGTCTGATAAACAATACGCCAATATAAAAGAATAAGTGCTTATATTATACAATATGCAAAACAGAATGCAGTACATATAAGGGTTAAAAAACCCCAGCAATCTTATTAGACCGCTATTGTCAAGTGTATAGTCACCAACTGAGAAATTCTGACTGTATATGAATGGAGTAAGTTCTCAGTAATGGATCCCACACAATCTCTACTTGATGATGATAAAAAACGTAAAATCCGGTAATGCTGCTTGAATTAAATACATGCCGTTGGCGTTTCTCCTTGAAAGTAGATATCTGGAAAACAAAACACAAGCACAACCCAGATTCAAAGTAACTTAATGATTTCTTCATACAGATTTGCTGATTTCACCCGGTTTTTCAGCATAATCTCCAGAGATACCAACGATCCCTCTGCTCACCAGAATGATAAGTTAAAATGGCCAAACCAGGGTATTAAAAATGAAACAACCAAGTAGCCAAACGCCTCAGACTCAACGCGTTTCCTCTGCCACCTTAGCAGACTTTTTCAAGAGATTCACAGAGTGTATTGTGTAATCCGTAACCGAAATGGAGCTAAAAATACCGCTCCTTCACACACCCACTCACTAATTGGGCAAAACATGAGCCGTGATAGTGACTATATACAGATTGCAACAACTATGCAGGTGTAGCGTTTTAAAAATGCTAGGATTTACCATTACTAAAAATAAATTGGATTTTCAGTGATCACTATGCTAAACTTAACCTTTTTTTCAATGATGTGACGTTTCTACCTTTAAACCAATAGTCGTGATAGCTGTACGGCACTGTTCTTTATGCTAGCACCGCTATTGCTTTAGAGGTAAAAAAGGTCACCTCATTGAAAAAAGTGCACTGTGCCGTGGGTGGCCGAAACCGCTGAGTTTAGCTAGGAGGCTGCGACTCAGAAAGGGTAAGTTTATCACACTTTTTTACAAAGTGGTCACTGAAAATCCTATTTATTTTTAGTTAGCGTTTTTGAAATGCTAGGATTTACCATCAATTTAAGTAACAGCATCTTAGATGATTATTAAAAACAAATTCACACATCATAATTTCAACTCTATATTATAGGAACGCCGGGAAGCAAATGTACGTCAAACTATTGAAAAAAGCAGTCAACTAGAGCAGCGACAAAAAAGGTGGTCTTGGAGTGGATCAGAGACAGACTGCAATAGTGGTAAATTTTAAATGAATACATATTCTGTGAATTGGTTATGAGACTTCTATTTGATTAGTAGTCATTATAGGATATTGCAAACAAACTGAAAATCGTAAAGGGACTAGATGTAAGTTCATAAGCACTTGACATTATTTAGTTTAGTTTATGTGGAACACTATAAAATGGAAAAAGAAAACTAATTGAAGACAATGTAAACAATGCCAACCTGCACCCATAGTTCTTCACCTTTGCAGTGTGTTAAATTCTAGCCCCTTTACCAATTTTTATAGTTTTTGAAGGGATATCAGCTATTAAACACTTCTTAGAAGATTCAAGATTAGGCAGCTCTCAGTAATAAATAAATAGCACTACAATCTTGTAAGAACATATAAGTTAAACAAGAAAATGCTCTGATAGAGCATTTTATTATTGCACTATTGGTTGTATATAACTGTGTAGTTACTAAACTACAGAGCAGCAATGCATTACTGGGAGCTAGCTAAATACATTTAATAACAGAATTCAATTAAAAGTTTTTTTTTTTAAATGCTATTGGCAGTGCTATAAAATGCTTTAATTCTTTCTTTAAAAATGTACAAATGTTAGTGAATGTTTTGTGTATAACTTCCTAGACATTGCTCCAACTGTCCTCTCCTATATATCTTCAGTCACTTCCCATCATAAAATATCAGAAAATGTTGGAAGCAAACAGGCACATTTGGCCTGGTTTAGCTTTGTCACAGAGGTGATGCAAAAGCTCTCTAGGTACAGAAGGCATCTTGTCTGTGTTTGAAATAGTCTATAACTACATTAGGGGGAGAGGTTACTAAATAGGCTTTTCAGAAAACCACAGAAATGTATTTCATATGATGATGAGTCCATAGGGAATCCTTAACATGTTATATTTTCTTCTTAAATGGAAAGAGTCCACAGCTGCATTCATTACTTTTGGGAATTAAGAACTTGGCCACCAGGAGGAGGCAAAGACAACCCAGCCAAAGGCTTAAATACTCCTCCCACTACCCTCATCCCCCAGTCATTCTTTGCCTTTCGCCCCAGGAGGTTGGCAGAGAAGTGTCAGAATTTCTTTCTAATGAGACGGTGAGTCCACGGATCATCATAATTACTATTGGGAATATCACTCCTGACTAGCAGGAGGAGGCAAAGAGCACCACAGCAAAGCTGTTAAATACCACTCCCCTTACCCGCAACCCCCAGTCATTCTCTTTGCTTGCATCAGTTACAAGGAAGGGGTAAAGTTTGGTGCCTGATTCTTCAATCAAGTTTATTTTTTTTCCTGGGGTTTAGCTGTATTCCTCTTCAGTAGAGCAGTGGTGGCTTTTAAGTATATTGGGAACTTGTGGGGTATAATCCTCACTGTGCCTCCCAAACTGTTATTTGCTGTCCTATTTTGAAAGCCTGTGTAAGTTTACTCAGTCTTTCTTTTTCACAGGACCATGTGAGGAGGTTGCCTCTCAAACCGGGTGAGCGGCCCTGATGCCGGGCAGTGTTAAATGCAGGTACGTGCTATAGGCTCTTCTATGTAAGGGAGAGTATGCTTTTTAGAAATTCTGCATTAATTTATGGGACAAGATATATCCTAGTAGAATATTTTTGAGGGCAGTGTGCAGGCTCTTCAGGTGATATTTGTTGAGAGACTGTTTCCCCTTTGTTGGTATTGAAAGGGTTAACCAGCTTGTGAGGCAATATTTTTTATTATGATAGATTGAAACATGCTATATGTAATCTTTCTGATACTTTGGAGAGCTTGATTAGCATTAAACACGCTGTGTGAGTTGTTTGATGTACTGGGCTTGTTTTTTCACATATAGCAAGACGCTAGAATATCAGTACAAATTGGATGTTTGTATATTCTCAATGTGACTGAACAGACTGTTCATTGTGTCTGATTTAAGAAGCTGATTTTCTGAGGCTTTATCCGGAGTGTTTCCCCTGGGCTTAGGATGTTAGTTTGCGCGCCTGACTTTGGCTCCGCCTTCTTAGTTGTTGATGAAGAATTGAGCGGCGCCATTTCTATGGGTCTCCTGTTGTGCTCTCGTGACCTGCGTTCCTCTCTGAGTGATCGGAGCAGCGGGTCTAGCTGTAGAGCTGGTCTCCAGCTCTGGTCGGATAGATTATCAGTCTAAGCCCCTTCATATGCGTTGTCATACGATTCGTGATGGCCCCAGGAAATGGTGCATTTAATAATTTTTTGTTTACGTTACCGCCAGTAGGCGGAGGAATTTTTTTTAAACTGGTATATAGTTAACTCCAGTTACAAGTCCTGGAACTGTAAAGCCCTACATTGAGTATATGTGCATGACATGCTGTATAAAGCTGTAGTAAAACATTTCAATATGATCCTACACTTTACCATATTAAAAAGGGTGAATCAAATAATAATCATAGGTGAATTAAGACCTTGATGTTTAGCAATGTGCTTATATAGAGGAAAAGTGGAACAGGGTCTGTTCATATTTTTATTTTTGCTTTTAAGCTGACTGTATTTGCATGCTTAAGCTCCATTATTCCTTTCCCACTATTAGTAGGATTTGTACATTTTATTATCCAGTATGAGAGTGGAACAGGGGTCTTTACCTGTGTGTGTATGTGTGTGTATGTATATATATATATATATATATATATATATGTATGTATATATATATATATATATATGTATGTATGTATGTATATATATATATATATATATGTATGTATGTATATATATATATATATATATATATGTATGTATGTATATATATATGTATGTATATATGTATGTATATATGTATGTATGTATATATATATGTATGTATGTATATATATATGTATATATATATATATATATATATATAATATATATATAAATATAAATTCTGGGTCCTCCTGTATGTTTATTGTAGCCTCATGTCTCTCAGACCGATGCTGCTTAGACTATGTTGCAGTTTTCTCCTTTATGTCCCAAGCCTCTATGGTGTCACATGCAGTGCCCTGCGGTTCCTCTCAATCTCTAGAGGAGTGTATTTGTATACAGATTTTATAACTATAGTATCCTCTGTGGCTGGTCTGTTTCTCTTGTAACGGTCTATCCGGTCCACGGGTTCATCCATTACTTGTGGGATATTCTCCTTCTCAACAGGAAGTTGCAAGAGGACACCCACAGCAGAGCTGTCTATATAGCTCCTCCCCTAACTGCCACCCCCAGTCATTCTCTTGCAACTCTCGACAAGATAGGAAGTGTACGAGAGATGTGGTGACTTAGTGTAGTTTTTACCTTCAATCAAGAGTTTGTTATTTTTAAACGGTACCGGCATTGTACTGTTTTACTCTCAGGCAGAAATTGAAGAAGAATCTGCCTGGAGGTTGATGATCTTAGCGGTTTGTAACTAAGGTCCATTGCTGTTCTCACACATAACTGAAGAGTATGGAAAGAAAACTTCAGTTGGCGGGACGGTTTGCAGATTACCTGCTTTGAGGTATGTTCAGTATATTTATTTCTAGAGAGATGATAAGGTCTAGAAAATGCTGAGAGCCTTGTATATTTGAGGTAAGCCTGATGCATGATTTGACGACTGGGATCATGCTTACAAAAAAGGGTAATATTCATGTTAATACTCATATTACTTAGTGTCAAAACGTTTGCATGGTTTATAGAAAAAAACGTTTTTTCTCTGAGGGTGATAAATCTTTATTTCTCTTGTTAAGTGTAGTCAGTCCACGGGTCATCCATTACTTATGGAATATATCTCTTCCTAACAGGAAGCTGCAAGAGGATCACCCAGCAGAGCTGCTATATAGCTCCTCCCCTCACATGTCATATTCAGTCATTCTCTTGCAGCCTAACTAAGATAGGTCGCTGTGAGAGGTCTGTGGTGTTTTTTAACTTAGTTTATTTCTACAATCAAAAGTTTGTTATTTTAAATGGCACCGGAGTGTGCTGTTTATTCTCAGGCAGCATTAGAAGAAGAATCTGCCTGCGTTTTCTATGATCTTAGCAGACGTAACTAAGATCCACTGGCTGTTCTCATCTGAGGAGTGAGGTAACTTCAGAGAAGGGGAATAGCATGCAGGGCCCCCCTGCAAAAGAGGTATGTGCAGTAAATTATTTTTCTGAGGAATGGAATTGACTGAGGAAATACTGCTGATACCAATGTAACGTAAGTTCAGCCTTAAATGCAGTGATAGCGACTGGTATTAGGCTGATGAGTGTGTGTACACTGAATGTATTTTTCTAAGGAATGGAATTGACTCTGAAAATACTGTTAATACTGAAATAATGTATGAGCCTTAACTGCAGTAAAAGCGACTGGTAGCAGGCTTATTAATAACACTTCATAACTTTTAAACTGTATGTTCAAAACGTTTAATGGCATGTTAATCGTTTTTTGTGAGGTACTTGGTGATAAAACTTATTGGGGCATGATTTTTACCACATGGCCATCTTTGTTTTCTGCATAGAAACAGTTTTCTGAGCTTCCCCACTGTTGTAATATGAGTGGGAGGGGCCTATTTTAGCGCTTTTTTGCGCAGTAAAAATTCAGTCACAATCTGTCTACTTCATCCTCCATGATCCAGATCGTCTCTAGAGAGCTCAGGGGTCTTCAAAATTCATTTTGAGGGAGGTAATCAGTCACAGCAGACCTGTGACAGTGTGTTTTGACTGTGAGAAAAACGTTAATTATTAAATTGTTAATCCGTTTTTGGGTATTAAGGGGTTAATCATCCATTTGCTGGTGGGTGCAATCCTTTGCTAACTTAATACATTTACTGTGAAAAATTGGTTGCTATAACTATTTTGGTTCATTGTTATTTCAACTGTGACAGCTTTTTGTGCTTCTTAAAGGCACAGTAGCGTTTTTTATATTGCTTGTAAATTTATTTAAAAAAGTATTTCCAAGCTTGCTAGTCTCATTGCTAGTCTGTTTAAACATGTCTGACACAGATGAATCTCTTTGTTCACTATGTTTAAAGGCCAATGTGGAGCCCAATAGAAATGTATGTACTAATTGCATTGATGCTACTTTAAATAAAAGTCAATCTTTACATGTAAAGAAATTATCACCAGACAACGAGGGGGAAGTTATGCCGACTAACTCTCCTCACGTGTCAGTACCTTCGCCTCCCGCTCAGGAGATGCGTGATTTTGTGGCGCCAAGTACATCAGGGAGGCCCTTACAAATCACTTTGCAAGACATGGCTACTGTTATGACAGAAGTATTATCTAAATTGCCAGAATTAAGAGGCAAGCGCATTAGCTCTGGGTTAAGGACAGAGCGCGCGGATGAGGTGAAAGCCATGTCAGATACTGCGTCACAGTTTGCAGAACGTGAAGACGGAGAGCTTCATTCTGTGGGTGACGGATCTGATCCAGGGAGACTGGATTCAGAGATTTCTAATTTTAAATTTAAGCTTGAGAACCTCCGCATATTGCTAGGGGAGGTATTAGCGGCTCTGAATGATTGTAACACGGTTGCAATTCCAGAAAAATTATGTAGGTTGGATAGATACTATGCGGTACCGGTGTGTACTGACGTGTTTCCTATACCTAAAAGGCTTAAAGAGATTATTAGCAAGGAGTGGGATAGACCTGGTGTGCCCTTTTCCCCTCCTCCCATATTTAGGAAAATGTTTCCTATAGACGCCACCACTCGAGACTTATGGCAGACGGTCCCTAAGGTGGAGGGAGCAGTTTCTACTTTAGCTAAGGGTACCACTATCCCGGTGGAGGATAGTTGTGCCTTTTCAGATCCAATGGATAAGAAATTAGAGGGTTACCTTAAGAAAATGTTTGTTCAACAAGGTTTTATCTTACAGCCCCTTGCATGCATTGCGCCTGTCACTGCTGCGGCGGCATTCTGGTTTGAGTCTCTGGACAGCTCCATTGGATGAAATTATGAACAAGCTTAAAGCACTTAAGCTAGCTAACGCATTTGTTTCTGATGCCGTCGTACATTTAACCAAACTTACGGCTAAGAACTCCGGATTCGCCATCCAAGCGCGCAGATCGCTATGGCTTAAATCCTGGTCAGCTGACGTGACTTCTAAATCTAAATTGCTTAATATTCCTTTCAAAGGGCAGACCTTATTGGGCCCGGCTTGAAAGAAATTATAGCTGACATTACGGGAGGTAAGGGCCATGCTCTACCTCAGGACAGGGCCAAATCAAAGGCCAAACAGTCTAATTTTCGTGCCTTTCGTAACTTCAAGGCCGGAGCAGCATCAACTTCCTCCGCTCCAAAACAGGAAGGAGCTGTTGCTCGTTACAGGCAGGGCTGGAAAGTTAACCAGTCCTGGAACAAGGGCAAGCAGGCCAAGAAACCTGCTGCTTGCCCCCAAGACAGCATGAAGAGAGGGCCCCCTATCCGGAAACGGATCTAGTGGGGGGCAGACTTTCTCTCTTCGCCCAGGCTTGGGCAAGAGATGTCCAGGATCCCTGGGCGTTGGAGATCATATCTCAGGGATATCTCCTGGACTTCAAAACTTCTCCTCCATCTTTCAAGGTTATCAGCAAACCAAATAAAGAAAGAGGCGTTTCTACGCTGTGTACAAGACCCTTTACTTATGGGGGTGATCCACCCAGTTCCACGGACGGAACACGGGCAGGGATTCTATTCAAATCTATTTGTGGTTCCCAAGAAAGAGGGAACCTTCAGACCAATCTTGGACTTAAAAATCCTAAACAAATTTCTAAGAGTTCCATCATTCAAAATGGAAACTATTCGAACCATCCTTCCCATGATCCAAGAGGGTCAGTACATGACCACAGTGGATTTAAAGGATGCCTACCTTCACATACCGATTCACAAGGATCATTATCGGTACCTAAGATTTGCTTTCCTAGACAGGCATTACCAGTTTGTAGCTCTTCCCTTCGGATTAGCTACGGCTCCAAGAATCTTTACAAAAGTTCTGGGCTCACTTCTGGCGGTACTAAGACCGCGAGGCATAGCGGTGACTCCGTACCTAGACGACATTCTGATACAAGCGTCAAGTTTTCAAACTGCCAAGTCTCATACAGAGATAGTTCTGGCATTTCTGAGGTCGCATGGGTGGAAGGTGAACGTGGAAAAGAGTTCTCTATTACCACTTACAAGAGTTCCCTTTCTAGGGACTCTTATAGATTCTGTAGAGTTGAAAATTTACCTGACAGAGGCCAGGTTATCAAAACTTCTAAATGCTTGCCGTGTCCTTCATTCCATTCCACACCCGTCAGTAGCTCAGTGCATGGAAGTAATCGGCTTAATGGTAGCGGCAATGGACATAGTACCATTTGCGCGCCTGCATCTCAGACCGCTGCAATTGTGCATGCTAAGTCAGTGGAACGGGGATTACTCAGATTTGTCCCCCCTACTAAGTCTGGATCAAGAGACCAGAGATTCTCTTCTATGGTGGCTCTCTCGGCCACATCTGTCCAAGGGGATGACCTTTCGCAGGCCAGATTGGACGATTGTAACAGACGCCAGCCTTCTAGGCTGGGGCGCAGTCTGGAACTCCCTGAAAGCTCAGGGATTATGGACTCAGGAGGAGAAACTCCTCCCAATAAATATTCTGGAATTAAGAGCAATATTCAATGCTCTCCTAGCTTGGCCTCAGTTAGCAACTCTGAGGTTCATCAGATTTCAGTCGGACAACATCACGACTGTGGCTTACATCAACCATCAAGGGGGAACCAGAAGTTCCCTTGCGATGTTGGAAGTCTCAAAGATAATTCGCTGGGCAGAGTCTCACTCTTGCCACCTGTCAGCGATTTACATCCCAGGAGTAGAGAACTGGGTGGCGGATTTTCTAAGTCGCCAGACTTTTCATCCGGGGGAGTGGGATCTTCATCCGGAGGTCTTTGCTCAACTGATTCATCGTTGGGGCAAACCAGATCTGGATCTCATGGCGTCTCGCCAGAACGCCAAGCTTCCTTGTTACGGATCCAGGTCCAGGGACCCGGGAGCGGTGCTGATAGATGCTCTGACAGCCCCTTGGGTCTTCAACATGGCTTATGTGTTTCCACCATTCCCGATGCTTCCTCGTTTGATTGCCAAGATCAAACAGGAGAGAGCTTCGGTGATTCTGATAGCGCCTGCGTGGCCACGCAGGACCTGGTATGCAGACCTAGTGGACATGTCGTCCTGTCCACCGTGGTCTCTGCCTCTGAGACAGGACCTTCTAATTCAGGGTCCTTTCAAACATCCAAATCTAATTTCTCTGAGGCTGACTGCATGGAGATTGAACGCTTGATTCTATCAAAGCGTGGCTTCTCGGAGTCGGTTATTGATACCTTAATACAGGCTAGGAAGCCTGTTACCAGAAAAATTTACCATAAGATATGGCGTAAATATTTATATTGGTGCGAATCCAAGAGTTACTCATGGAGTAAGGTTAGGATTCCTAGGATATTGTCCTTTCTACAAGAGGGTTTAGAAAAGGGCTTATCTGCTAGTTCGTTAAAGGGACAGATTTCTGCTCTGTCTATTCTTCTACACAAACGTCTGGCTGAAGTTCCAGACGTTCAGGCTTTTTGTCAGGCTTTAACTAGGATTAAGCCTGTGTTTAAGACTGTTGCTCCGTCGTGGAGCTTAAACTTAGTTCTTAATGTTCTTCAAGGCGTTCCATTTGAACCCCTTCATTCCATTGATATCAAGCTGTTATCCTGGAAGGTTTTGTTTTTGATGGCTATTTCCTCGGCTCGAAGAGTCTCTGAGTTATCTGCCTTACATTGTGATTCTCCTTATCTGATTTTTCATTCAGACAAGGTAGTTCTGCGTACTAAACCTGGGTTCTTACCTAAGGTAGTTACTAACAGGAATATCAATCAAGAGATTGTTGTTCCATCACTGTGTCCTAACCCTTCTTCAAAGAAGGAACGACTTTTGCATAATTTGGACGTAGTCCGTGCCCTGAAGTTCTATTTGCAGGCAACTAAAGATTTTCGTCAAACTTCTTCCCTGTTTGTCGTTTACTCTGGACAGAGAAGAGGTCAAAAGGCTTCGGCTACCTCTCTCTCTTTTTGGCTTCGTAGCATAATACGTTTAGCCTATGAGACTGCTGGACAGCAGCCTCCTGAAAGGATTACAGCTCATTCTACTAGAGCTGTGGCTTCCACCTGGGCCTTTAACAATGAGGCCTCTGTTGAACAGATTTGCAAGGCTGCGACTTGGTCTTCGCTTCACACCTTTTCAAAATTTTACAAATTTGACACTTTTGCTTCTTCGGAGGCTATTTTTGGGAGAAAGGTACTTCAGGCAGTGGTTCCTTCTGTTTAATGTTCCTGCCTTGACCCTCCCTTCATCCATGTACTTTAGCTTTGGTATTGGTATTCCATAAGTAATGGATGACCCGTGGACTGACTACACTTAACAAGAGAAAACATAATTTATGCTTACCTGATAAATTTATTTCTCTTGTAGTGTAGTCAGTCCACGGCCCGCCCTGTCTTTAAGGCAGACCTAAATTTTAATTAAACTCCAGTCACCACTGCACCCTATGGTTTCTCCTTTCTCGTCTGCTTTGGTCGAATGACTGAATATGACATGTGAGGGGAGGAGCTATATAGCAGCTCTGCTGTGTGATCCTCTTGCAGCTTCCTGTTAGGAAGAGATATATTCCATAAGTAATGGATGACCCGTGGACTGACTACACTACAAGAGAAATAAATTTATCAGGTAAGCATAAATTATGTTTTCTCTTGTAAGGTGTATCCAGTCCACGGATCATCCATTACTTGTGGGATATTCTCCTTCCCAACAGGAAGTTGCAAGAGGATCACCCACAGCAGAGCTGTCTATATATCTCCTCCCTTAACTGCCATATCCAGTCATTCTCATGCAACTCTCGACAAGCATGGAAGTAGTAAGAGAGAAGTGGTGAAACGTAGTTGTTTTTTTTTTCTTCAATCAAAAGTTTGTTATTTTTAAATGGTACCGGAGTTGTACTATTTTTGTCCCAGGCAGAAAATAGAAGAAGAATCTGCCTGTGATCTCTTATGATCTTAGCAGGTTGTAACTAAGATCCATTGCTGTTCTCACACATAACTGAAGAGAGAGGTAACTTCAGCTGGGGAATGGCGTGCAGGTTATCCTGCTATGAGGTATGTGCAGTTAAAATTTTTTTCTAGAGATGTAAATGCTAGAAAATGCTGCTGTTACCAGATTTATGTAAGGTAAGCCTGATTACAGTGATTTAATAGCGACTGGTATCATGCTTACTTTCAGAGGTAATACTCTTATAAATTTTCAATTCCTGTCATATAAAACGTTTGTTGGAAGTGTTTAAACGTTTTTATTTATGCTTTGGTGATAAAACTTTATTGGGGCCTAGTTTTTTTCCACATGGCTGGCTTAAATTTGCCTAGAAACAGTTTTCTCATGCTTTCCACTGTTTAGACATGAGTGGGAGGGTGCCTAATTTAGCGCTTAATTGCGCAGTAACTTTTACAGACTGAGACATCCAGCTTTCCTCCAGGAGTCCCCTGAATGCTATAGGACCTCTCTAAAGGGCTCTTAGGCTTTCCAAAGTAGTTTGTTTGGGAAGGTAGGGCCACAGCAGAGCTTTGGCAGTTTGTTGTGACTGTTAAAAAACGTCTATATCGTTTTTTTGATCAGTTTTTTTAACTAAGGGGTTAATCATCCATTTGCAAGTGTGTGCAATTCTCTGTTAGCTTATTATACACACTGTAAAAATTTCGTTTGATTTACTGCTTTTTTTTCACTGTTTTTCAAATTCTGACCTTTTTTATTTTTCTTAAAGGCACAGTACCGTTTTTATTTTTTGCTTGTTAACTTGATTTAAAGTGTTTTCCAAGCTTGCTGGTCTCATTGCTAGTCTGTTTAAACATGTCTGACATAGAGGAAACTCCTTGTTCATTATGTTTAGAAGCCATGGTGGAACCCCCTCTTAGAATGTGTACCAAATGTACTGATTTCACTTTACGTAATAAAGACCATATTCTGTCTTTAAAAAATTTATCACCAGAGGAATCTGACGAGGGGGAAGTTTTGCCGACTAACTCGCCCCACGTGTCAGACCCTTTGACTCCCGCTCAAGGGACTCCCGCTCAAATGGCGCCAAGTACATCTAGTGCGCCCATGGCGTTTACTTTACAAGACATGGCGGCAGTCATGGATAATACACTCTCAGCGGTATTATCCAGACTATCTGGGTTACAAGGAAAGCGAGACAGTTCTGGAGTTAGAAGAAATACAGAGCATACTGACGCTTTAGTAGCTATGTCTGATACTCCCTCACAATATGCAGAAGCTGAGGAAGGAGAGCTTCTTTCTGTGGGTGATGTTTCTGACTCAGGGAAGAGGATTCAACCTGATTCTGATATGTCAACATTTAAATTTAAGCTTCAACACCTCCACGTATTGCTCAGGGAGGTTTTAGCTGCTCTGAATGACTGATACAATTGCAGTGCCAGAGAAATTGTGTAGATTGGATAAATACTATGCAGTGCCGGTGTGCACTGATGTTTTTCCAATACCTAAAAGGTTTACAGAAATTATTACTAAGGAATGGGATAGACCAGGTGTGCCGTTCTCTCCCCCTTTTATTTTTAAGAAAATGTTTCCAATAGATGCCGCCACACGGGACTTATGGCAGACAGTCCCTAAGGTGGAGGGAGCAGTTTCTACCCTAGCTAAGCGTACTACTATCCCTGTCGAGGACAGTTGTGCTTTCTTAGATCCAATGGATAAAAAGTTAGAGGGTTACCTTAAGAAGATGTTTATTCAACAAGGTTTTATTCTACAGCCCCTTGCATGCATTGCCCCAGTCACTACTGCTGCGGCTCTCTGGTTTGAGTCTCTGGAAGAGGCTTTACAGGTAGAGACTCCATTGGATGACATACTTGACAAGATTAGAGCACTTAAGCTAGCCAATTCTTTTGTTTCTGATGCCATTGTTCATTTGACTAAACTAACGGCTAAGAATTCTGGTTTTGCTATTCAGGCGCGCAGGGCGCTATGCCTTAAATCATGGTCAGCTGACGTTACTTCAAAGTCTAAGCTGCTTAACATTCCCTTCAAGGGGCAAACCCTATTCGGGCCTGGTTTGAAGGAGATCATTTCTGATATCACTGGAGGAAAAGGTCATGCCCTTCCTCAGGATAGGTCCAAATCAAGGGCCAAATAGACTAATTTCTCCTACATTGGTGTGTCCGGTCCACGGCTTCATCCTTACTTGTGGGATATTCTCATTCCCTACAGGAAATGGCAAAGAGAGCACACAGCAAAAGCTGTCCATATAGCCCCCCCTCTGGCTCCGCCCCCCAGTCATTCTCTTTGCCGCTCTGAACAAGTAGCATCTCCACTGGGATGGTAAAGAGTATGTGGTGTTAGTTGTAGTTTTATTTCTTCTATCAAGAGTTTGTTATTTTAAAATAGTGCCGGTTTGTACTATTTACTCTACAACAGAAAGTGATGAAGATTTCTGTTAAAAGAGGAGTACGATTTTAGCACCAGTAACTAAAATCCATTGCTGTTCCCACGCAGGACTGTTGAAACCAGAGAACTTCAGTTGGGGGGAACAGTTTGCAGACTGATCTGCTTCAGGTATGACCAGTCTCTTTTCTAACAAGACCTAGTAATGCTAGAAGACTGTCAGTTTTCCCTTATGGGACCGGTAAGCCATTTCTCCAACATTGGTGTGTCCGGTCCACGGCGTCATCCTTACTTGTGGGATATTCTCTTCCCCAACAGGAAATGGCAAAGAGTCCCAGCAAAGCTGGTCACATGATCCCTCCTAGGCTCCGCCCACCCCAGTCATTCTCTTTGCCGTTGCACAGGCAACATCTCATCTTAAGAGTTTTTTGTAGTTTTATTCTTCTATCAAGTGTTTGTTATTTTAAAATAGTGCTGGTATGTACTATTTACTCTGAAACAGAAAAGGATGAAGATTTCTGTTTGTAAAAGGAAGATGATTTTTAGCAGACAGTAACTAAAATCGATTGCTGTTTCCACACAGGACTGTTGAGATGAAGTAACTTCAGTTGGGGGCAACAATTAGCAGTCTTTTCTGCTTAAGGTATGACTAGCCATATTTCTAACAAGACCATGTAATGCTGGAAGGCTGTCATTTCCCCTCATGGGGACCGGTAAGCCATTTTCTTAGTTAAACATAAAAGAATAAAGGGCTTCAAAAAGGGCTTAAAAACTGGTAGACATTTTTCTGGGCTAAAACAATTGCTTTACTAGGCATATTATGCAGATTCTAACTAATTATTGGTATTATAATCTTGGGGAACGTTTAGAAAAACGGCAGGCACTGTGTTGGACACCTTCAGATGGGGGCCTTTCTAGATGGGGTTAAAGCTCTGAAATTTGGTGTGCAATACTTTTAATGCTTTAAGACTCTGTGGTGAAATTTTGGTGAATTTTGAACAATTCCTTCATACTTTTTCACATATTCAGTAATAAAGTGTTTTCAGTTTGAAATTTAAAGTGACAGTAACGGTTTTATTTTAAAACGTTTTTTGTGCTTTGTTGACAAGTTTAAGCCTGTTTAACATGTCTGTACCATCAGATAAGCTATGTTCTATATGTATGAAAGCCAATGTGTCTCCCCATTTAAATTTATGTGATAATTGTGCCATAGTGTCCAAACAAAGTAAGGACAGTAATGCAACAGATAATGATATTGCCCAAGATGATTCCTCAAATGAGGGGAGTAAACATGATACTACATCATCCCCTACTGTGTCTACACCAGTTATGCCCACACAGGAGGCCCCTAGTACATCTAGTGCGCCAATACTTATTACCATGCAACAATTAACGGCTGTAATGGATAACTCCATAGCAAATCTTTTATCCAAAATGCCTACTTATCAGAGAAAGCGCGATTGCTCTGTTTTAAACACTGAAGAGCAAGAGGACGCTGATGATAACTGTTCTGACATACCCTCACACCAATCTCAAGGGGCCATGAGGGAGGTTTTGTCTGATGGAGAAATTTCAGATTCAGGAAAAATTTCTCATCAAGCTGAACCTGATGTTGTGACATTTAAATTTAAATTAGAACATCTCCGCGCACTGCTTAAGGAGGTGTTATCTACTCTGGATGATTGTGACAATTTGGTCATTCCAGAGAAATTATGTAAGATGGACAAGTTCCTAGAGGTTCCGGTGCCCCCCGACGCTTTTCCTATACCCAAGCGGGTGGCGGACATAGTAAATAAAGAGTGGGAAAGGCCCGGCATACCTTTTGTCCCCCCCCCTATATTTAAGAAATTATTTCCTTTAGTCGACCCCAGAAAGGACTTATGGCAGACAGTCCCCAAGGTCGAGGGGGCGGTTTCTACTCTAAACAAACGCACTACTATTCCTATCGAAGATAGTTGTGCTTTCAAAGATCCTATGGATAAGAAATTAGAGGGTTTGCTTAAAAAGATTTTTGTACAGCAAGGTTACCTTCTACAACCAATTTCATGCATTGTTCCTGTCACTACGGCAGCGTGTTTCTGGTTCGAGGAACTAGAAAAATCGCTCAGTAAAGAATCTTCGTATGAGGAGGTTATGGACAGAGTTCAAGCACTTAAATTGGCTAACTCTTTTGTTTTAGATGCCGCTTTGCAATTAGCTAGATTAGCGGCGAAAAATTCAGGGTTTGCTGTTGTGGCGCGCAGAGTGCTTTGGCTAAAGTCTTGGTCAGCGGATGTGTCTTCCAAGACAAAATTGCTTAACATTCCTTTCAAAGGTAAAACATTATTTGGACCTGATTTGAAAGAGATTATTTCAGACATCACTGGGGGAAAGGGCCACGCCCTCCCACAGGATAGGTCTTTTAAGGCTAATAATAAGCCTAATTTTCGTCCCTTTCGCAGAAACGGACCAGTCTCTAATTCTGTATCCTCTAAGCAAGAGGGTAATACTTCACAACCCAAACCAGCCTGGAAACCAATGCAAGGCTGGAACAAGGGTAAGCAGGCCAAGAAGCCTACCACTGCTACCTAAACAGCATGAAGGGATAGCCCCCGATCCGGGACCGGATCTAGTGGGGGGCAGACTTTCTCTCTTTGCTCAGGCTTGGGCAAGAGATGTTCAGGATCCTTGGGCGCTAGAAATAGTTTCTCAAGGTTATCTTCTGGAATTCAAGGAACTACCCCCAAGGGGAAGGTTCCACAGGTCTCAATTATCTTCAAACCAAATAAAGAGACAGGCATTCTTACATTGTGTAGAAGACCTGTTAAAGATGGGAGTGATACATCCAGTTCCAATAAGAGAACAAGGAATGGGATTTTATTCCAATCTGTTCATAGTTCCCAAAAAAGAGGGAACATTCAGACCAATTTTGGATCTAAAGATCCTAAACAAATTTCTCAGGGTACCATCGTTCAAAATGGAAACTATTCAAACGATCCTACCTACTATCCAGGAAAATCAATTTATGACTACCGTGGATTTAAAGGATGCGTACCTACATATTCCTATCCACAAGGAACATCATCAGTTCCTAAGGTTCGCTTTTCTGGACAAGCATTACCAGTTTATGGCACTTCCATTTGGATTAGCCACTGCTCCAAGGATTTTCACAAAGGTACTAGGGTCCCTTCTAGCGGTTCTAAGACCAAGGGGCATTGCAGTAGTACCTTACTTGGACGACATCCTGATTCAAGCGTCGTCCCTGTCAAAAGCAAAGGCTCATACGGATATCGTCCTAGCCTTTCTCAGATCTCACGGATGGAAGGTGAACAAAGAAAAAAGTTCTCTGTCCCCGTCAACAAGAGTTCCCTTCTTGGGAACAATAATAGATTCCTTAGAAATGAGGATTTTTCTGACAGAGGTCAGAAAATCAAAACTTCTAAGCTCTTGTCAAGTACTTCATTCTGTTCCTCGTCCTTCCATAGCGCAGTGCATGGAAGTAATAGGATTGATGGTTGCAACAATGGACATAGTTCCTTTTGCACAAATTCATCTAAGACCATTACAACTGTGCATGATCAGACAGTGGAATGGGGATTATACAGACTTGTCTCCAACGATTCAAGTAGATCAAAAGAGCAGAGATTCACTCCGTTGGTGGCTGACCCTGGACAATCTGTCACAGGGAATGAGCTTCCGCAGACCAGAGTGGGTCATTGTCACGACCGACGCCAGCCTAGTGGGCTGGGGCGCGGTCTGGGAATCCCTGAAAGCTCAGGGTCTATGGTCTCGGGAAGAGTCTCTTCTCCCGATAAACATTCTGGAACTGAGAGCGATATTCAATGCTCTCAGAGCTTGGCCTCAACTAGCAAAGGCCAAATTCATAAGGTTTCAGTCAGACAACATGACGACCGTTGCATATATCAATCATCAGGGGGGAACAAGGACTTCCCTGGCGATGAAAGAAGTGACCAAGATAATTCAATGGGCGGAGGATCACTCCTGCCACTTGTCTGCGATCCACATCCCAGGAGTGGAAAATTGGGAAGCGGATTTTCTGAGTCGTCAGACATTCCATCCGGGGGAGTGGGAACTCCATCTGGAAATCTTTGCCCAAATAACTCAATTATGGGGCATTCCAGACATGGATCTGATGGCGTCTCGTCAGAACTTCAAGGTTCCTTGCTACGGGTCCAGATCCAGGGATCCCAAGGCGACCCTAGTAGATGTACTAGTAGCACCTTGGACCTTCAACCTACCTTATGTATTCCCACCGTTTCCTCTCATCCCCAGGCTGGTAGCCAGGATCAAACAGGAGAGGGCCTCGGTGATCTTGATAGCTCCTGCGTGGCCACGCAGGACTTGGTATGCAGACCTGGTGAATATGTCATCGGCTCCACCATGGAAGCTACCTTTGAGACAGGACCTTCTTGTTCAGGGTCCATTCGAACATCCGAATCTGGTTTCCCTCCAACTGACGGCTTGGAGATTGAACGCTTGATTTTATCAAAGCGTGGGTTTTCAGATTCTGTAATAGATACTCTGATTCAGGCTAGAAAGCCTGTAACTAGAAAAATTTACCATAAAATATGGAAAAAATATATCTGTTGGTGTGAATCTAAAGGATTCCCATGGAACAAGATAAAAATTCCTAAGATTCTATCCTTTCTACAAGAAGGTTTGGAGAAAGGATTATCTGCAAGTTCTCTGAAGGGACAGATCTCTGCTTTATCTGTTTTACTTCACAAAAGACTGGCAGCTGTGCCAGATGTTCAAGCATTTGTTCAGGCTCTGGTTAGGATCAAGCCTGTTTACAGACCTTTGACTCCTCCCTGGAGTCTAAATCTAGTTCTTTCAGTTCTTCAAGGGGTTCCGTTTGAACCCTTACATTCCGTAGATATTAAGTTATTATCTTGGAAAGTTTTGTTTTTGGTTGCAATTTCTTCTGCTAGAAGAGTTTCAGAGTTATCTGCTCTGCAGTGTTCTCCGCCCTATCTGGTGTTCCATGCAGATAAGGTGGTTTTGCGTACTAAGCCTGGTTTTCTTCCGAAAGTTGTTTCCAACAAAAATATTAACCAGGAGATAGTTGTACCTTCGCTGTGTCCGAATCCAGTTTCAAAGAAGGAACGTTTGTTACACAATTTGGACGTAGTCCGTGCTCTAAAATTCTATTTAGAGGCTACTAAAGATTTCAGACAAACATCTTCCTTGTTTGTTGTTTATTCTGGTAAAAGGAGAGGTCAAAAAGCGACTTCTACCTCTCTTTCCTTTTGGCTTAAAAGCATTATCCGATTGGCTTATGAGACTGCCGGACGGCAGCCTCCTGAAAGAATCACAGCTCACTCCACTAGGGCTGTGGCTTCCACATGGGCCTTCAAGAACGAGGCTTCTGTTGACCAGATATGTAAGGCAGCGACTTGGTCTTCACTGCACACTTTTGCCAAATTTTACAAATTTGATACTTTTGCTTCTTCGGAGGCTATTTTTGGGAGAGAGGTTTTGCAAGCCGTGGTGCCTTCCATTTAGGT
Source organism: Bombina bombina (assembly GCF_027579735.1). Taxonomy (NCBI): domain Eukaryota; kingdom Metazoa; phylum Chordata; class Amphibia; order Anura; family Bombinatoridae; genus Bombina; species Bombina bombina. The sequence continues at coordinate 744,362,579 of NC_069499.1, forward strand.
GACCTGATTTGCTCCCTCCCTTCATCCGTGTCCTAAAGCTTTGGTATTGGTTCCCACAAGTAAGGATGACGCCGTGGACCGGACACACCAATGTTGGAGAAAACAGAATTTATGCTTACCTGATAAATTACTTTCTCCAACGTGTGTCCGGTCCACGGCCCGCCCTGGTTTTTTCAGGTCTGATGAATTATTTTCTCTAACTACAGTCACCACGGTATCATATGGTTTCTCCTATATATATTTCCTCCTGTCCGTCGGTCGAATGACTGGGGTGGGCGGAGCCTAGGAGGGATCATGTGACCAGCTTTGCTGGGACTCTTTGCCATTTCCTGTTGGGGAAGAGAATATCCCACAAGTAAGGATGACGCCGTGGACCGGACACACCGTTGGAGAAAGTAATTTATCAGGTAAGCATAAATTCTGTTTTTCTTAGACTCAGTAACAGAATTAAGGCTTATAAATTGGGCTCTATGCTGGTTGACACTTTTGTGGGCTAAATCGATTTATTTTTATCATATTTATATGACATTTGGAGTGTTTTGCAAACTTTAAAACACTTTTGGGAACGTTTATTTGCGCCTGGCAGTTGTTTAGACGCCTAATCTAGTCAGAAAGGCCCCTTCACTCTGGTAGCAGCGACTTGGTCTTCTCTGCATACTTTTGCCAAATTTTACAAATTCGATACTTATGCTTCTTTGGAGGCTGTTTTTGGGAGAAAGGTTTTGCAAGCTGTGGTGCCTTCCGTTTAGGTTACCTGACTTGTTCCCTCCCTTCATCCGTGTCCTAAAGCTTTGGTATTGGTTCCCACAAGTAAGGATGAAGCTGTGGACCGGACACACCAATGTAGGAGAAAACAGAATTTATGTTTACCTGATAAATTTCTTTCTCCTACGGTGTGTCCGGTCCACGGCCCGCCCTGGCTTTTAGTCAGGTTTAAAATTTTTATTTTTTGTTCACTACAGTCACCACGGCACCTTATAGTTTCTCCTTTTTCTCCTAACCGTCGGTCGAATGACTGGGGGGCGGAGCCAGAGGGGGGGCTATATGGACAGCTTTTGCTGTGTGCTCTCTTTGCCATTTCCTGTAGGGAATGAGAATATCCCACAAGTAAGGATGAAGCCGTGGACCGGACACACCGTAGGAGAAAGAAATTTATCAGGTAAACATAAATTCTGTTTTTCGTGCCTTTCGAAACTTCAAGGCGGGTGCGGCATCAACTTCCTCTAATGCAAAACAAGAGGGAACTTTTGCCCAGTCCAAGTCGGTCTGGAGACCTAACCAGACCTGGAACAAAGGTAAGCAGGCCAAAAAGCCTGCTGCTGCCTCTAAGACGGCATGAAGGATCGGCCCCCTATCCGGTAACGGATCTAGTAGGGGGCAGACTTTCGCTCTTCGCCCAGGCTTGGGCAAGAGATGTCCAGGATCCCTGGGCGTTGGAAATTGTATCCCAGGGATATCTTCTGGACTTCAGAGCTTCTACTCCAAAAGGGAGATTTCACCTTTCACAATTATCTGCAAACCAGATAAAGAGTGAGGCATTCTTACACTGTGTTCAAGACCTCCTAGTTATGGGAGTGATCCATCCAGTTCCAAAGGAGGAACAGGGACAGGGATTTTACTCAAATCTGTTTATGGTTCCCAAAAAAGAGGGAACCTTCAAACCAATTTTAGATCTCAAGATCTTAAACAAATTCCTCAGAGTCCCATCATTCAAGATGGAAACTATTCGTACCATCCTACCTATGATCCAGGAGGGTCAATATATGACTACAGTGGATTTAAAGGATGCTTATCTTCACATTCCGATACACAAAGATCATCATCGGTTTCTCAGGTTTGCCTTCCTGAACAGGCATTACCAGTTTGTAGCTCTTCCCTTTGGGTTAGCTGCAGCCCCAAGAACCTTTACGAAGGTTCTGGGGTCACTTCTGGCGGTCCTAAGACCGCGGGGCATATCAGTGGCCCCTTATTTAGACGACATTCTTATACAGGCGTCAAATTTCCAAATTGCCAAGTCTCATACGGACATAGTTCTGGCATTTCTGAGGTCGCATGGGTGGAAAGTGAACGAAGAAAGGAGTTCTCTATCCCCTCGCACAAGAGTCTCCTTTCTGGGAACTCTAATAGATTCTGTAGAAATGAGGATTTACCTGACAGAGACCAGGTTATCAAAACTTCTAAATTCCTGCCGTGTTCTTTATTCCACTTCTCGCCCTTCGGTGGCTCAGTGTATGGAAGTAATCGGCTTAATGGTAGCGACAATGGACATAGTGCCGTTTGCACGCCTACATCTCAGACCGCTGCAACTATGCATGCTCTGTCAGTGGAATGGGGATTACACAAATTTGTCCCCTCTACTATATCTGGATCAAGAGACCAGGGATTCTCTTCTCTGGTGGCTATCTGTGATATCCCTTTAAATCTAAAAACCTGCATTAGCACTTCCTTCCTATTTAAGGAAGTGCTTACCCATTAATCAGGGCCTGAAAATTGAAGCTGTTTTTCACTTCTCCTTGCTCCTCTGTGGAGCTACTACCAAATTGTGCATTTGTTGCTTAACCTTCAGGTCTTTTACTTCGCCTTCGATACCCGCTGGGTATCTACTTTTGCCTCTATCCTGACCGGGACCATCTTCCGGATTCATCCGCCAAACGGAACTTCTTTCACCACGCCGAAGTCGCGCTCACACCAAACAGACGCTGAACCTAAGAGCTGCAACTTACCTCTCAGCCTTTATATCCAAAAGGCATTACCGCTCCCCACGCTTCTTACCACCGCTACTGTTAAGATAAGTACCGCTCTCCACGCTACAATTTATTCATTCATAAAGGTTAAACCTTAAACACCATTGTTTGTTATTGGAGATACCTATAACCTTTATTGTGATTCTCATCTGTCTCAGTAGATTGCGGTTTGGGATTCAAGCTAGTATGTCTGGACTGTGTATATATTTTATTGCGTGAAAGTGTGAGTGCGTGAAGAAATTACCTTTACTTTATCAAGCAGTCTAATCCTTTGCTTTGCTTTATCTGCTTTAATCAGCATTTACTGTTGCATAATTTTGTAACACATATGACTTTCTCTGAACTTAAATCTCAGTTACTCATAATCTTTCCTGAATATTTATATATTCATACCTTAGTGAAGTTTCATAATATTCTATCAATTACTAAATTAATGACTCACCTTAAATAAGTAAGTTTAATAAATCATTTTCTCTTGCTTATTTTAAGAAAAGAGCAACAAAACCTTTATTTTTCCATATTTAAATCATCACACTATTAGATAACTTTTGGTTATCACAGAATTTTCAGGCCTATAAGGTTATAACCTGTAAAATATAGGATGGATCCTAGTGAAATAAAAAATGAATTCACCAACATCCATCAAAAATTAGAATATCTAGCCAGGGCCTTAACTGAGGTACAATCAGAAAATAAAGCACTTAAAACTCTAGTAAAAGAATGTTTACCAGCCAAGAGCTCAGAAGTCCCTGAACCTCACATTAACTATCCTCAACCCTTTTCTGGTAAACGAAGTGAATATAGAGACTTTAAAAATGCTTGCAAATTACTTTTTTCATTAAGGCCTAAAACTTATCACTCTGAGAGAATCAAGGTTTGTACTACCATCTCCTTCCTCCAGGGGGAGCCTCGCTCATGGGCTAATAGATATTTTGAGAATAACCATCCAATCTTAGATTCCTTGGAAGAATTTTTTTTAGCCATGACATCCTTATATGAGGACTCTCATTCACAGATGACGGCAGAAACGAAATTGAGATCCCTAAAACAGGGTAAGAGGAATATAGAAGATTATATTACTGAATTCCAAATGTGGATAGATGATTCTAAATGGAATGAAATTAGTTTGAAGAACCAGTTCAGACTGGGCCTTTCAGAATTGTTAAAAGATGAGTTGTCCCGTTTGGAGATGCCCGAAACCCTGAATGGACTGATGAAATTAAGTACTACCCTGGATCGGCGAATACGTGAAAGGAAGGCTGAGAGAGCTACCTGTGACGTACCACCTAGACGTCCGTATCTTTACACACCCAACCAGGAAAAGGGTACTTCTAATCAGACCCCAATGGAGATTGGAGCCATAAAAGGACCTTTAACACCTGAAGAAAAGGCCAGACGCAGATCTGAGAATCTATGCTTATATTGTGGGCAAAAAGAACACTCAGTTAATAATTGCCCAATTCTTCAAAAGCAGAAGAAGGGTAAGATTCATTCAAAACATAATATTTTATACTTCACTCAAAACCCTCAATTGACTCTTAACCTTTCTTTACAGTGGGATCAGAAAAACGTGCAGTCTAATGCATTGATCGATTCTGGGGCAGCCGGAAATTATATCGATATATCTTTTGTTGATTTAAATAAAATTCCTACTGTTTGCAAGGCACAACCAGTCTCTGTTAAACTTATTGATGGATCCCTCATACAACATGGTCCCATTACTCATCAAACGATACCTTTACTAGTGACAACTGACAATGGACATACTGAATATCTTACTTTTGACTTAATTTCCATCCACATGCATACACTTATTTTTGGCTTTACATGGTTAAAAAAACATAACCCCAGCATTGACTGGTCCACTCCACAGGTATCATTAGCATCACCATTCTGTTTAAAAACATGTTATCCATATCAGTTAATCTCTGCTATTGAATCTGAACTACCAGAAATTTATCAGGATCTGGCAGAGGTGTTTGATCTAAAAGAGGCAGAAAACCTCCCCCCTCATAGGGAGTTTGATTGTCCAATTGATCTGATACCGGGCTCTCAAATTCCTCACGGAAAAATATACCCACTTTCACAAGAGGAACTTACTTACTTACGTTCCTATTTAGACGACAATCTCAGAAAAGGTTTTATATCCCACTCAACATCTCCAGCTGCTGCTGGAATGTTCTTAGTACGCAATAAGGACGGTACAATAAGACCCATTATTGATTATAGAGCTTTAAACGAAATTACTGTTAAAAACAGGTATCCTCTACCCCTCATACCCGAATTATTAGAACGTTTAAACGAAGCTACAATTTATTCAAAACTTGATCTTAAGGGGGCTTACAATCTTATCCGTATGAAAGAAGGTCATGAGTGGAAAACCGCCTTTAGAACCCGTTATGGGCTCTTTCAATATAATGTAATGCCCTTCGGCTTAAGCAATGCTCCTGCAACATTCCAGCATTTTATTAATGAAATATTCCACGACCTTATGGACATCTGTGTTATAATTTACTTAGATGATATTCTAATATACTCCAAAACACCCTCTGATCACGAAAAGCATGTAAGATGGGTACTCACCCGTCTCAAGGAGCACAAATTATATGCTAAATTAGAAAAATGTGTATTCCATGTCTCTAAGATAAAATTTTTAGGTTATATAATAACTCCTAACCATGTACAAATGGATCCTGACAAAGTGTCCGCCATTAAAGATTGGCCAGCTCCCACTACTGTAAAAGCGTTACAACGCTTTATCGGTTTCGCTAATTTTTATCGAAAGTTTATTAAAAACTTTTCTTCAATAGTAAGACCACTGACACAACTGACTAGTGTTAATCAAAAATTTAAATGGTCTCAAAAAGCTCAAGAAACCTTCGAAAAACTTAGAGTTATTTTCTACAGCACCAATCTTATCACTACCCAACTTTGATCTCCAATTCCAACTTGAAGCAGATGCCTCTAATACTGGCATAGGAGCAGTACTCTCCCAACAACAAGTTGAGAATGGGGAAATTCACCCCATTGCATTTTATTCAAGAACCTTAACTAGTGCAGAAAGTAATTATAGTGTGGGGGACAAAGAATTGTTAGCAATAAAGAGTGCCCTTGAACAATGGAGACACCTCCTAGAAGGATCTAAACTTCCATTCATTATTTTTACTGACCATAAGAATCTTGAATATTTAAAAAAGAACAAGACTTTGACAGCCAGACAAGCGAGATGGTCTCTATTTTTAGACCGTTTTAACTTTATAATTACCTACAAACCAGGCAGTCAAAATACTAAGGCTGATGCTTTATCACGTATAAACGAAAGCTTAACTCATGAACCACCTAATTTTACTATCCCTCCTGAAAAAATCATAGGCGTCCTGACACCTATAGAACAAGAGGTTCACAAGGCTTTAAAACAAGATTCAATACCCCACCAAACTTGTGTTAAAGACTCTCAATCTGGATTGTACTATCATAACAGTCAATTGTATATACCCAAGAGCATGAGATCATCAATACTCACACACACCCATGATGATACAATGTCTGGTCATCCTGGAATTAAAAAGACCATTGAACTAACCCGACGTAATTTCTGGTGGCCTGGCATGAACAAATATATATATGACTATGTATCAGGATGTGAAAATTGTGCCCGAAATAAATTAGTTCATAAGAGACCAATTGGTCTACTTACACCTCTGCCTATCCCAGATAAACCATGGAGTACCATAGCCATGGATTTTATTGTTGAACTCCCACTCACTCAACAATATAATACTATCATGGTAATAATTGACCATTTAACCAGACTAGCTCATTTTATCCCACTTAAGGGATTACCCTCAGCTATGACTACGGCTAAGGTATTTATCGATCATATAGTCAGACTACATGGTTTACCCTCCAACATAATTACAGATAGGGGAACGCAATTTACCTCATCCTTCTGGAGATCTCTGTGTAAATTGCTAAAGATTGACCACCTTTATACCACTGCTTTCCATCCCCAGACTAATGGACTCACAGAGAGACTTAATCAGACCATAGAACAATTCTTACGATGTTACATATCACATCTCCAAGATGATTGGACCGTTTTTCTTCCCATGGCCGAATTCACATATAACAATTCCATAAGTACTTCAATCAAAACTACTCCCTTTTTTGCAACATATGGTTACCACCCAAACACTATATCTCTCTCTAACAAATCTGTAAACTCTCCCACAGCTACTGAATTTACATCTAACCTCCACGAAAGGTTAACTGTCCTGAAAAGACATCTATATGAAGCCAAACAATATCAAAAATCATACTATGACTTAAAACATCGTAGGGGTCCTGATTATAAGGTTGGGGACTTAGTACTTCTCTCAACAAAAAATCTTAAACTCAAAGTTCCTAGCAAGAAACTTGCGAATCAATTCTTGGGTCCGTTTCCAATAGAACATGTGATAAATTCCAATGTGGTTAGACTTAAACTGCCAAAAGACTACAAAATACATCCTTCTTTCCATATCTCATTGTTGAAACCATTCCCAACCGAAAACCATCCTTCTTCTATTCCGCCACCACCTGTTATGGTTGATCATCAAGAAGAATTCGAGGTTGAATCCATACTGGATTCTAGGATACACAGAAATAAACTGGAATATCTCATTAAATGGAAAGGTTACGGCCCTGAGGAAAACTCCTGGCTCATTCATTCCGAAGTCCATTCGCCCCGATTGATCAAGTTCTTCCATAAGAAATATCCACTTAAACCTCACGCAGAATCCCCAGGGGTGATTCCCTGAGGAGGGGGGCATGTGATATCCCTTTAAATCTAAAAACCTGCATTAGCACTTCCTTCCTATTTAAGGAAGTGCTTACCCATTAATCAGGGCCTGAAAATTGAAGCTGTTTTTCACTTCTCCTTGCTCCTCTGTGGAGCTACTACCAAATTGTGCATTTGTTGCTTAACCTTCAGGTCTTTTACTTCGCCTTCGATACCCGCTGGGTATCTACTTTTGCCTCTATCCTGACCGGGACCATCTTCCGGATTCATCCGCCAAACGGAACTTCTTTCACCACGCCGAAGTCGCGCTCACACCAAACAGACGCTGAACCTAAGAGCTGCAACTTACCTCTCAGCCTTTATATCCAAAAGGCATTACCGCTCCCCACGCTTCTTACCACCGCTACTGTTAAGATAAGTACCGCTCTCCACGCTACAATTTATTCATTCATAAAGGTTAAACCTTAAACACCATTGTTTGTTATTGGAGATACCTATAACCTTTATTGTGATTCTCATCTGTCTCAGTAGATTGCGGTTTGGGATTCAAGCTAGTATGTCTGGACTGTGTATATATTTTATTGCGTGAAAGTGTGAGTGCGTGAAGAAATTACCTTTACTTTATCAAGCAGTCTAATCCTTTGCTTTGCTTTATCTGCTTTAATCAGCATTTACTGTTGCATAATTTTGTAACACATATGACTTTCTCTGAACTTAAATCTCAGTTACTCATAATCTTTCCTGAATATTTATATATTCATACCTTAGTGAAGTTTCATAATATTCTATCAATTACTAAATTAATGACTCACCTTAAGTTTAATAAATCATTTTCTCTTGCTTATTTTAAGAAAAGAGCAACAAAACCTTTATTTTTCCATATTTAAATCATCACACTATTAGATAACTTTTGGTTATCACACTATCTCGGGTCCATCTGTCCAAGGGAATGACCTTTCGCAGGCCAGATTGGACAATTGTAACGACGGATGCCAGCCTTCTAGGCTGGGGAGCAGTCTGGAACTCCCTGAAGGCTCAGGGATCATGGACTCAGGAGGAGACACTCCTTCCAATAAACATTCTTGAACTAAGAGCGATATTCAATGCTCTTCAGGCTTGGCCTCAACTAGCGACAATGAGGTTCATCAGATTTCAGTCGGACAACATCACGACTGTGGCTTACATCAACCATCAAGGGGGAACAAGGAGTTCCCTAGCGATGTTAGAAGTCTCAAAGATAATTCGCTGGGTAGAGATTCACTCTTGCCACCTATCAGCTATCCATATCCCAGGTGTAGAGAACTGGGAGGCGGATTTTCTAAGTCGACAGACTTTTCATCCGGGGGAGTGGGAACTCCATCCGGAGGTGTTTGCACAATTGATTCATCGTTGGTGCAAACCAGAACTGGATCTCATGGCGTCTCGCCAGAACGCCAAACTTCCTTGTTACGGATCCAGGTCCAGGGACCCCAAGGCAACGCTGATAGATGCTCTAGCAGCGCCTTGGTCCTTCAACCTGGCTTATGTGTTCCCACCGTTTCCTCTGCTCCCTCGTCTGATTGCCAAAGTCAAGCAGGAGAGAGCATCGGTGATCTTGATAGCGCCTGCGTGGCCACGCAGGACTTGGTATGCAGATCTGGTGGACATGTCATCCTTTCCACCATGGACTCTGCCGCTGAGACGGGACCTTCTACTTCAAGGTCCTTTCAACCATTCAAATCTAATTTCTCTGAAACTGACTGCCTGGAGATTGAACGCTTGATTTTATCAAAGCGTGGCTTCTCCGAGTCAGTCATTGATACCTTAATTCAGGCACGGAAGCCTGTCACCAGGAAAATCTATCATAAGATATGGCGTAAATATCTTTATTGGTGTGAATCCAAGAGCTACTCATGAAGTAAGGTCAGGATTCCCAGGATGTTATCTTTTCTCCAAGAAGGATTGGAAAAAGGATTGTCAGCTAGTTCCTTAAAGGGACAGATTTCCGCTCTGTCTATTCTTTTGCACAAGCGTCTGGCGGATGTTCCAGACGTTCAGGCATTTTGTCAGGCTTTAGTTAGAATCAAGCCTGTGTTTAAACCTGTTGCTCCGCCTTGGAGCTTAAATTTGGTTCTTAAAGTTCTTCAAGGGGTTCCGTTTGAACCTCTTCATTCCATAGATATCAAACTTTTATCTTGGAAAGTTCTTTTTTTGGTAGCTATTTCCTCGGCTCGTAGAGTTTCCGAGTTATCTGCCTTACAATGTGATTCTCCTTATCTGATCTTCCATGGAGATAAGGTAGTTCTGCGTACCAAACCTGGGTTTTTACCTAAGGTGGTATCTAATAAGAATATCAATCAGGAGATTTGTTGTTCCATCATTGTGTCCTAATCCTTCTTCAAAGAAGGAATGTCTATTACACAATCTTGACGTGGTTCGTGCTTTAAAGTATTATTTACATGCTACTAAAGATTTTCGTCAAACATCTGCTTTGTTTGTTGTCTACTCGGCAACCTCTCTTTCGTTTTGGCTAAGAAGCATAATCCGCTTAGCTTATGAAACTGCTGGCCAGCAACCTCCTGAAAGGATTACAGCTCATTCTACTAGAGCTGTGGCTTCTGTTGAACAGATTTGCAAGGCGGCAACTTGGTCTTCGCTTCATACCTTTTCAAAATTCTATAAATTTGATACTTTTGCTTCTTCGGAGGCTATTTTTGGGAGAAAGGTTTTACAGGCAGTGGTACCTTCCGTTTAAGTACCTGCCTTGTCCCTCCCTTCATCCGTGTACTTTAGCTTTGGTATCCCACAAGTAATGGATGATCTGTGGACTGGATACACCTTACAAGAGAAAACATAATTTATGCTTACATGATAAATTTATTTCTCTTGTGGTGTATCCAGTCCACGGCCCGCCCTGTCATTTTAAGGCAGGTATTTTTTAATTTTAAACTACAGTCACCACTGCACCCTATGGTTTCTCCTTTCTCTGCTTGTCTTCGGTCGAATGACTGGATATGGCAGTTAGGGGAGGAGCTATATAGCAGCTCTGCTGTGGGTGATCCTCTTGCAACTTCCTGTTGGGAAGGAGAATATCCCACAAGTAATGGATGATCCTTGGACTGGATACACCACAAGAGAAATAAATTTATCAGGTAAGCATAAATTATGTTTTTTTGGGTGATAGGTCTAATTTGTTTCCCTTTAGACCCTGCTTTTGTCTTTCCTACCTATCTGTCTCCCTTTCTCTGCTCGTCTATATGTTAAACTGAGTAGGATTGGGAGGTGGGAGGGATTAAAGCTCCTGTGTGGGTTCTTGGCCTCCTCCTACTGGTGGGAAATATATCCCACGTGTTAAGGCTTCCCTATGGACTTTCATCATCCTGAAAGAAAATAATCTATCAGGTATACATAAATGATGTTTTTTAATGCTTTCTCCATAATTAACCTTTCAAGACAGATGCATTCCCTATTTAGCTGCTTACACAGGGGTGTTATCCATTTTGATCCCAGAGCCCCTAAAAAGTCACTTAGTAGTCACTTCCTATGGCATTTACCTGCTACGTAGAGCTGCCTCAGATCCATCATTTGAAAGGGGCTTCCACTCTTTTTAAGTATTGGGTCTCATTGCCCTCTGTATTTTAAGGAGAGTTATGGGGCTCTAACCCCCTCCTTTATAAAAAAAAACCCCATAAAATCACTTCCCATGGTACAAATTAGAACGTCATTTGCATACATTAATTGCTTGAAAGCGGAAAAAAAATCTGAAACTTACTTATTTTTCGTTTAATGTTATGGTAAAGTCACTTAAGTTAATTTACATAGAATGAAAGTACTTTTAAATATATACAAATTGATGCCAGTATTTCTATTAGAAACACACTATATCTAGTGTTATACCCCCTTTTTTCTGTGGTTATGTTCCCTGCCTCGATGCTGCCTCTGTGTCAGATATTCTTATACTTCAGTTTGACATGCAGCTATTGCATCCATTAGGAGCTGCACCATACGCCCTATGTTACCTGCTGCTAGCATGCTCCTGTGCTGGTAAATTTAAGCTGCATATGCTTGAAGTAGAACTGCGCAAATGCAGTTAGCTGCGCTCTTTTGCGCTGCTTAAAAAGTGAATCTGCTTCACCATAGTGATTCACCGTTTACTGCAGGGACGACATCAGCAAATGTTTTTTTTTTTACAGTGAGTAAGCAGCGCGCAAAGATTGTAACGAACTACACTTGCGCAGTTCTGTCTGAATCATGAAAGAAAAATGTGGGTTTATTATCCCTTTAATAAACATTTTACTTTGTAATATAGTTCCATTAAATTTTTTTATTTTTTATTTGCTGCAGTTCAATAAATTTATCGCAAACCCCTTTGCAAACTCTTCTTGTGTGGAATTCACTTGCCACACAGGAGTAACCGTGTGCAAACTCGGCTTCCATAGAGTACATGACGTCACTGACTGGCACCTAGAGTTCTGTTATGAATCTTTAAATTATTTTTTTTTTGTATACGTGAATTTCTTATTTAAAGTTTGTTGACTTGTAAATAGCATTCTTTCCATCTTAATATGGGAAGAGTCCACAGCTGCATTCCTTACTTGTGAAAAATACTGAACTCGGCCACCAGGAGGAGGCAAAGACACCCCAGCCAAAGGCTTAAATACCTCCCCCACTTCCTCATAACCCCAGTCGTTCTTTGCCTTTCATCACAGGAGGTTGGCAGAGTGTTAGAAGATTTCGGAGTAGTCTATTATGGAAGGTAGTACTCTTCGAGATGGGACTGGAGTTTTAAGTATTCCTGTCAGCCTCTCAGTGAGAGCATGGATGAAAGTTAGAGTCCGGAGATGCAGGGAGTGTCTTTCTGCGACACCATCCCGACTCATATTAACAGCTCCATAGGCAATCAGCGTTAACGAGTTTCGCTGCCTGCTCTCTTCACTCAAGTCAATGTCAGAAGCGATGCTACTATCTGTCACAATTGAAGGGCCATGTTCCTGTTCCACGGTGTAGATTCTGGTAAGATCATTTCATATTTTATACATGTATGATAACGCAAGAATACAGGGTCACAGTGTGACTCCTTTTATCTGTATAGAATCAAGGGTTAATATCTCAGGGGGGGGTTTGAATAGGGGGAATAATCTTATATGTTTATTGATTTGATGCTGCTTTTATGTGTGAGAGGTTATGGGCTCATAGGCTGTTATGGAATATACAAGTTTCACTTTCACTTTGAGAGCCATGCAGCTTACAAGCTTGGCGTGCTTTCTCATAGCAGGGACGGTCCTGCATTGTGCACCATGTGATTCATTCCCTTTTTCCTGACCTGGTGTCTATCAGAGAGGAGTCATAAATCTCTGTACTGTCTGGGTCATAGGAGGTGGTGAGCGCCCCAGCCATTCTGGTATAAGGGTGCATTTTTTTAAATAAAATAAGATGTTTTATTTCTCTAGTTCTCCGGTTATTGCACTAGCGATGGAGGATTCTGTTACTTTAGAGGACACTCCCTCTATTCATATTAAGTAATTCCTATTTATATGGTGAGGTGGCCTTCGTTCTGGCCTCTGTTATGTTCCATATGCCTTGATAATGTGATATCAAACATGTTTGATACCACGGAGTGGTCCACCTCTGAGGAGTTGCCGTCCAGTGAGTTGTGTACCCTACATTCTTATATCTCTACACATGCAGTTTTCCCGTAGCATTGCTGATTCTCCATCGGGAGGGGGCTTTTTTTTTAACCAGACGTTACTGCGCAGTTCAGACGGCGGTGTCTGCGGCCTTTAATGCTTTACCTCGCCCTGCTAAGCGCAAGCGAAAGGTTACATATTTCACTCCTTCCCAGAGTACATCAGATAATTTATTGTATTTAACTGAGGGTTATCGAAGGATGAAGTTCTTTCTGAGACTTCAGAGTATGAACATTCTTGGTCGGAGTCTGCTGCCTCTAAACCTCCGGCTGCAGAGGAACCAGACTTTAGTTTAGGAATTTGCGCTTTCTACTAAAGGAAGTTTTTGGCGAATTCAGAGGTTCCAGAGGCCAACTTGCCTGATGAACCTTTAATTCCTAAATTGAGTAGAGTTTGCGGACAGGGTGGTATCTTATCCTTCCCTGCTCCTGTTAGATGGCGAACATTATTATGAATGAATGGGACAGGATTGGATTCCTTCTCCCTTTAACAAATTGTCCCCGGTCCTGGACTCTCAATGGAGTTGTGAGGTTCCGTCCCTAAAAGGGATGGCGTTATCTTCAGCCTTGCTAAACATACTATCCCGCTTGAGGATAGTTCTTCGTTTGAAGAGCCCATGGATAAAAGATGGAAACTCTGTTAAGAAAGATGTTTCAACATACAGGATATTTGTTTCAACCGGCGGCGGCTGTTGCCGCGGTTACCGGAGAAACTACCTTCTGATGTGACTCCTTGTAGGATTTGATTGGGGTAGAAGGTCCCCTCGACGTTACTCAAAAGATTTACGGCCTTGAGGGTTGTTAATTCTTTTATCTGTGCTGCGATTAGGCAGTTTATTTGCTTGAATGCTATGGCTTCAGCTTTTTCTGTTCAGACCCGTCGTGCTCTGGGTGAAGTCATGGTCTGTGTATATGACTTAGAAGTCTAAACTTCTTTCCTCCCTTTAAGGGAATGATTTTGTCTGGTCCAGGCCTGGACTCCATTTTCTCCACGGTCACAGGGGGCAAGGGTGCCCTCCTACCGCAAGAGTATATGAACTAATCTAAGGGACGATTTTCGTGCTGATGAAGCCCATGTCAGCAGTTCTCCGCTAAGCCAGAGCAAACCAAGAGCTCTTGGAAGCCGGCTCAGTCCTGTAATTAATTGCGTGCAGAGCAAGAAGCCTGCCGAGTCTACGTCGCCATGAATGGGCGGTCCCGGTCCTCTTGTGGATCGTGTAGGGGGCAGTATGTCGCTCTTTTCAGTAACTTGGGTAAGGGACGTGCAGGATCCATGGGTCATGGAGGAGGTCATAGCTCAGGGTTACAAGATAGGGGAGATAAGGTCCATTCTTCCCCTCGTTTGAGAGGGGTAGTTCATGACCACGATAGATCTGAAGGATGCTCCCTTCACGTACCAATCCTCAAGGACCACTTCCAGTTCCTAAGGTTTGCATTCCTGAACCAGCACTTCCAGTTTATTGCCCTTCCGTTTGGTCTAGCTAAAGACATTTTTCGAAGAGTGGACCATTCAGAATATCTCCTCTGTCTTCTTCGATCCCATGGATGGCAGATAATCTAGAGAGAGTTCTCTTGTATCAAGTACCAGGGTAGAATTGTCGCGTACTATAATAGTCTCCATAGACATGAGAATATTTCTAACAGACCAGAGAGGTTGCAAGCTAGCTTCAACATGTCTTGCCCTCCAGATCTCCTTAAGGCCATCAGTGGCTTGGTGTATGAAGGTGATTGGTCTCACGGTGTCCAGCTTGGACATCATTTCCTTTGCCAGGTTTCACATCAGACTGTTGCAACTACGCATGCTGAACTAGTGGAATGGCGAGCATTCGGATTTGTCTACACAGATTTCTCTGGACAACCAATCGGGAGAATCGTTCTCTTGGTGGTTTTATCCGGAGCACTTGTCCTGAGAGACGTCCATCTCAGGACCATCCTGGGTGATTGTGACTACGGTTGCGAGTCTGTCAGGATTTGGATCTGTTTGGGGTGCCAGGAAGGCACAGGGCCTCTGGTCTCAGGAGGTAAAGCTCCCTCCTGATCTCATTTTGGATCTTCGGGCAATATACAATGCTCTGAAGGCTTGGCCTCTGCTGGGTTCTTCCCAGTTAATCAGATTCCAATCAGACAATATATCCTCTGTTGTTTACATCAACCATCAGGGGGGAACGAGAAGCTCCCTAGTTATGGGGGAAGTATCTCAGAATCTGGTGTGGGGGAGACCCACATTTGTTTGCTGTTATCGATTAACATTCCGGGTGTGGACAACTGGGAAGCGGATTTCCTCAGCAGACAATCCTCCCATCCGGGAGAATGGTCTCTCCATCCCGAGTGTTTGCAGAGATTTGCAAGAGGAAGATCTTATAACTTCTCAATACCAAGCTACCCAGATATGGGTCGAGGTACAGGGATCCTCAGGCGGAGCTAACGTATGCATTAGCGGTGCCTTGGAGATTCAATCTAATTTATTCTTTCCGGCGGTGGCCACTACTTCCTAGTGTAGGGGCTCGAGTCAAGTAGGCGTCAGTGATACTGATTGCTCCGTCTTGTCCGTGAAGGATGTGGTTCGCGGATATAGTGGGGATGTCATCATCTCCTCCCTGGAAGCTGCCTTGTTGCAGGGATCTGCTGACCAAGGTTTATTTGTTCATCAATGTCTAGATTCTCTGAGGCTGACTGCGTGGAGACGTGGAGATTGAACGCTTAGTCCTAGCCAAGAGAGAGTTTTCTGAGTTATTTTTACTCTCATTTAAGCTCGTAAGCTGGTTGCTCGTCGCATCTATCATAAGGTGTGGAGGACCTACTTATTCTGTTCTCCTGGATGTATTTGGAGAAGGACTTTTCTGCAAGTCCCCTGATGGGACAGTTTTCAGCCCTGTCTGTGTTACTGAACAAGAGGTTCGCTGAGCTTCCAGATGTGCAGCCATTTGTTAAGGCTCTGCTGGGATCAGACCTGAGTTTAGATCTAAGGCTCCTCCTTGGAGTTTAAATCTTGTTCTTTAACTTTTGGAACTGGCTCCGTTGGAGCCTATGCATGAAGTAGACATTAAATTGTTGTCTTGGAAGGTTCCTTTTTTACTGGCTATTGCTTCTGCGTGCAGAGTATCTGTGATTGCTGCCTTGCAATGCGTCCCTCCTTATCTGGCTTTTCATGCCGATAAGGCTGTTCTACGAACCAAGTTAGGTTTTCTTCCTAAGGTTGTGTCAATTCGCAGCATCAATCAAGACTTTGTGGTTCCTTTCTTATGTCCTAATCCTCCTCTGTCGAAGGAACGTTTACAACGTATTTCTGGATGTGGTTTGTGCCTTGAAGTTCTATCTTCGGGCCACGAAGGAATTTACACAAAACTCTTTCTCTGTTTGTTCTCTTTTCCGGGAAGCGCAGGGGTCAGAGGGCCTCTTCGACTTCCTTATCTTTTTGTCTGAGGAGTGTCATCCGTTTAGCATAGAGACGGCGGGACATAAGCCTCCTTTGATGATTACGGCTCATTCTACGAGAGCAGTCGTTTTATCTTGGGCCTTCAAAAATGAGGCCTCTATGGATCAGATTTGGCGGCTAACTGATTCTCCTTACATACTTTTTCCAAAATTTTATGTTTGATGTTTTTGCTTCTGCTGAAGCAGCCTTCGGGAGAAAGGTTTTGCAGGCTGTGGTGCCCTCAGATTACGGTCCGCCTCTCTTTTTTCCCTCCCGTTAGCATTCCGTGTACTCTAGAGCTTGGGTATATGTTTCCCACAAGTAAGGAATGCAGCTGTGGACTCTTCACATATTAAGATGAAAAACATAAATTATGCTGACCTGATAATTTAATTTCCATCTGTATGGGAAGAGTCCACAGCTCCCGCCCGTGTTCTCCGATGGGCGGCCCTAAAATTGATTTTTTTTTCTTCAGGCACCTTTTTCACCCTGATATTTCTTTTACTGTTCCTTGTTCCCTCGGCAGAATGACTGGGAATATTAGAAAGTGGGTAGGTATTTAAGCCTTTGGCTGGGGTGTCTTTGCCTCCTCCTGGTGGCCAGGTTCAGTATTTCCCACAAGTAAGGAATGCAGCTGTGGACTCTTGCCATACAGATGGAAATTAAATTATCAGGTAATCATTTTTTTTTTTTTTTAAATTTAACCCCTCTTTAATTTCTCTTTAGCTAGCAAGCACTCTACCTCAACGACAAATTTAAAACAGACAGAAATTGGCATTAGTAAACGCTTCTCTTCCTCTTCGGCCACTCTGCAGAGTTCTTCAAGGCAAGGTAAGCCCCTCAGGATTTATCTAAAGTTGTCATACAAATTTCAGCTCCTGTTGTTGCAGAACATGTTGAAAAATCTAAAAACTGCAAATACTCAGATTACTGGATTGTTCTAAATATATGCAATTTTCTTCTTAAACAGGGAGAGTCCACAGCTGCATTCATTACTTTTGGGAATTCAGAACCTAGCCACCAGGAGGAGGCAAAGACACCCCAGCCAAAGGCTTAACTACCTCCCCCACTTCCCTCATTCCCCAGTCATTCTTTGCCTTTCGTCACAGGAAGTTGGCAGAGAAGTGTCAGAAGATTAAAGATAGTCTCTTATGGAGGGTAGTACTCTTCGGAATGGGACTGGAGTTTTAAGTAGTCCTGTCAGCCTCTCAGTGAGAGCATGGATGAAAGTTAGTCAGGAGATGCAGGGAGAGTCTTTCTGCGAAACCATCCCGACTCATATTAACAGCTCCTTAGTAATTAGCGTTCACGAGTTTCGCTGCCTGCTTTGTTCGCTCAAGTCCATGTCAGAAGCGAGGCTCCTATTTGTCACACTTGAAGGGCCGTGTTCCTGTTCCACGGCGTAGATTCCGATAAGATCGTTTCATTTTACTTAAGATGTGTAAAGTAAAATGAAGAAGTCCGGGTCTCAGTGGGACTCCTTGATCTTATGCAATCGAGGGTTAATATCTCCTGAGGGGGGTTATTGAACAGGGGGGACTTTAATCAAGTTATTTGTGATTCTGTCTGCTAATGTGTATTTGGGCATATTTGGGCTCCTGGCTATATCGGAACATAACGGTCTTTTCTCTTGTAAGATGTATCGAGTCCACGGATTCATCCTTACTTCCTTACAGGAAGTGGCAGAGAGAGCACCCACATCAGAGCTGTCTATATAGCTCCCCCCTTAGCTCCACCCCCCAGTCATTCTCTCTGCCTGCTTAACTGCTAGGAAGGGCAAAGAGCTATGTGCTGACTAAAATGTAGTTTTTTACTTCTCAAGCAAAAGTTTATTATTTTAAATGGTACCGGTGTGTACTATGTACTCTCTGGCAGAAAAGGGATGAAGATTTCTGCAAGAAGGATGATGATCTTAGCACTTTGTAACTAAGATCCACTGCTGTTCTCACATGGCCTGAAGAGTATAGGAAAACTTCAGTTGGGAGAAAGGTTTGAACACTAAGCTGCATATGAGGTATGTTCAGTCTATATTTTTCTAGACAGACTGTGTTAAATCTAGAAAAGGCTGGCAATATCCCCATGAGGGAAGTATAAGCTGTATTCAGATACTTTAACAGGAATTTCAGCTTGCTTGAAGGGCTCATTAGTTACTGGTGACACTTCGGAAAAAACGTTTTGTTTATTGATGCAATTATAACGTTTTTTGATGGGACTAAAGGGGTCATTGTGGTTTGGTTTTGAGTTTTGTAACTCACATGGTTAATTAAAGACACTCTGGTGTTTCTCTGGTAGGCCTCAAAACATCGAGTGAGGTGGGAGGGGCCTATTTTCACGCCTCAGTTGCGCAGTTTCCTTTCCCGAGACATATCACTGCTTCTCCTGTCGTTTCTGCTGTGTTTGAGGGTTGTTAAAGAAGTTTTTCACCCCCACAAATCGTTCTGAAGGGCAGGTAGGAGCTACAGCAGAGCTGTGGCATGGTGCTGAAAGTCTTTTTTACTGGGTTTAATGTTTTTTTAATCCGTTTTTGCCATTAAAGGGTTAATTGTTTATTTGCATAGCTGTGCAAAGTTACTAAGCCTTTATAATGCTACTGTAAAAGTTTTGTTAAGTTTATTGCTTTTTTACACTGTTTTGCAGAACTGGTGCAGCTTTTTTTCCTCTTAAAGGCACAGTACCGTTTTATTTCTAAGTGTTTTTTACTTTGATTGCAGTGTTTTCCAAGCTTGCTTGTTACATTACTAGCCTGTTTAACATGTCTGACACCAAGGAAAATCCTTGTTTAATATGTTTGGAAGCCATTGTGGAAGCCCCTCTTAGAATGTGTCCCAATTGTACTGATATGTCTATAAACTATAAAGAACATATATTTGCACTTAAAAATAGAGCAATAGATGATTCTCAGTCAGAAGTAAATGAGGGTTCGCCATCTAGCTCTCCCCAAGTGTCACAACCAGTAACGCCCGCACAAGTGATGCCAAGTACCTCTAGTGCGTCAAATTCTTTTACTTTACAAGACATGGCCACAGTTATGAATACAACCCTCACAGAGGTTTTATCGAAACTGCGTGGTTTACAAGGAAAGCGGGACAGCTCTGGGTTTAGGAAAAATGCTGAGCCGCCTGACGCTTTAGTAGCCGTATCTGATATGCCCTCACAATGCTCTGAAGTAGGGGTGAGGGATTTGTTATCTGAGGGAGACATTTCTGATTCAGGAAAGACGCTTCCTCAGACAGATTCTGATATGACGGCCTTTATTGCTCAGGGAGGTATTAGCGACTCTAGATAATTGTGACCCTATAGTGGTTCCAGAGAAATTGTGTAAAATGGATAAATATTTAGAGGCTCCTGTTTACACTTATGTTTTTCCAGTTCCTAAGAGGATTGTGAATATTGTTACTAAGCAGTGGGATAGACCAGGTATTCCGTTCTCTCCCCCTCCTGTTTTTAAGAAAATGTTTCCCATATCGGACACCATGCGGGACTCTTGGCAGACAGTCCCTAAGGTGGAGGGAGCTATTTCTACTCTGTCTAAGCATACAACTATACCTATCGAAGACAGTTGTGCTTTCAAAGATCCTATGGATAAAAAATTAGAGGGTCTCCTGAAGAAAATTTTTGTTCATCAGGGTTTTTCTCTTCAACCTATTGCGTGCATTGTTCCTGTAACTACTGCAGCTGCTTTCTGGTTTGAGGCTCTAGAAGAGGCTCTTCAGATGGAGATTATAGACAGAATCAAGGCCCTTAAATTGGCTAATTCTTTTATTACAGATGCCGCTTTTCAACTGACTAAATTAGCAGCAAAGAATTCAGGTTTTGCCATTTTAGCACGCAGGGCGTTATGGCTTAAGTCCTGGTCTGCGGATGTGTCATCCAAATCTAAACTTTTGAACATCCCTTTCAAAGAAAAGACCCTATTCGGCCTGAACTGAAAGAGATTATTTCAGACATCACTGGAGGGAATGGTCATGCCCTTCCTCAGGATAGATCAAATAAGATGAAGATCAAACAAAGTAATTTTCGTTCCTTTCGGAACTTCAAGGGTGGTTCCGTTTCGGCTTCCTCTAATGCAAAGCAATAGGGGAATTTTGCCCAATCCAAGTCAGTCTGGAGACCTAACCAGGCTTGGAACAAGGGTTAACAGGCCAAGAAGCCTGCAGCTGCCTCTAAGACAGCATGAAGGGGTAGCCCCCGATCCGGGACCGGATCTAGTAGGGGGCAGACTCTCTCTCTTCGCTCAGGCTTGGGAAGAGATGTTCACGATCCCTGGGCTTTAGAAATTGTGTCCCAGGGATATCTTCTGGAATTCAAAGACTCCCTTCCACGGGGGAGATTTCATATTTCTCGATTGCCTGTAAAGCAGACAAAGAGAGAGGCGTTCTTTCGCTGTGTAGAAGATCTGCTTACCATGGGGGTGATCCGCCCAGTCCCAAAAGAGGAACAGGGACTAGGGTTCTACTCAAACCTGTTTGTGGTTCCCAAAAAAGAGGGAACTTTCAGACCAATCTTGGATCTCAAAATTCTAAACAAGTTCCTCGAGGTTCCATCATTCAAGATGGAGACCATTCGGACTATTCTGCCTCTGATCCAGGAAGGTCAATATATGACTGCCGTGGACTTAAAGGATGCGTATCTACACATCCCTATTCACAGAAATCATCATCAATTTCTCAGATTTGCCTTTCTAAACAGGCATTACCAGTTTGTGGCTCTTCCCTTTGGGTTAGCCATGACTCCAAGAATTTTCACAAAGGTGCTAGGGTCCCTTCTGGCGGTTCTACGACCTCGGGGCATAGCAGTGGCGCCTTATCTAGACTACATCTTAATTCAGGCGTCGACTTTTCAGCTAGCCAAGTCTCATACGGACATTGTGTTGGCTTTTCTGAGATCTCACGGGTGGAAGGTGAACATAAGAGTTCTCTCTTCCCTCTCACAAGAGTTTCCTTTCTGGGGACTCTGATAGATTCGGTAGAAATGAAAATATTTGACGGAAGTCAGAAAATCAAAACTCTTAACCACTTGCCGAACTCTTCATTCCATTCCTCGGCCATTTGTGGCTCAGTGTATGGAGGTAATCGGACTCATGGTAGCGGCAATGGACATAGTTCCTTTTGCCCGCCTACACCTCAGACCACTGCAACTATGCATGCTCAAACAGTGGAATGGGGATTATGCAGATTTATCTCCTCAACTGCATCTGGACCAGGAGACCAGAGATTCTCTTCTCTGGTGGTTTTCTCAGGACCACCTGTCTCCGGGAATGTACTTCCACAGGCCAGAGTGGCTTATTGTAACGACAGATGCCAGCCTGCTAGGCTGGGGTGCAGTCTGGAACTCCCTGAAAGCACAGGGCTTATGGTCTCGGGAGGAATCTCTTCTTCCGATAAACATCCTAGAACTGAGAGCGATATTCAAGGCACTTCAGGCATGGCCTCAGCTTGCTGCAGCCAAATTCATCATGTTTCAGTCGGACACGATCACAACTGTAGCTTATATCAATCATCAAGGAGGAACAAGGAGTTCTCTAGCGATGATGGAGGTAACCAAAATAATCCGATGGGCAGAGAATCACTCTTGCCATCTCTCAGCAATCCACATTCCAGGAGTAGAGAACTGGGAGGCGGATTTTCTATGTTGTCAGACTTTTCATCCGGGGGAGTGGGAACTCCATCCGGAGGTATTTGCTCAGCTGATTCAGCTATGGGGCACACAAGAATTAGATCTGATGGCGTCGCGTCAGAATGCCAAACTTCCTCGTTACGGGTCCAGGTCCCGGGATCCCAAGGAGGTACTGATAGATGCTCTAGCAGTACCTTGGTCCTTCTATCTGGCCTACGTATTTCCACCGCTTCCTCTTCTTCCACGTCTGGTTGCCAGAATCAAGCAGGAGAGAGCTTCTGTGATTCTGATAGCACCTGCGTGGCCATGCAGGACTTGGTATGCAGACCTAGTGGGCATGTCCTTGGTTCCACCGTGGACTCTGCCAATGAGGCGGGACCTTCTAATCCAAGGTCCGTCCTCACATCCAAATCTATTTTCTCTGCGTCTGACTGCTTGGAGATTGAACGCCTAGTTCTATCAAAGCATGGGTTCTCTGAGTCGGTCATTGATACCCTGATTCAGGCTAGAAAGCCTGTCACCAGGAAGATCTATCATAAGATTTGGCGCAAATATCTTTATTGGTGTGAATCCAAAGGTTACTCGTGGAGTAAGAGTAGGATTCCTAGAATTTTGTCTTTTCTCCAAGAAGGTTTGGAGAAGGGATTATCAGCTAGTTCTCTAAAAGGACAAATTTCTGCTTTGTCTATGCTACTACACAAACGCCTGGCAGATGTCCCAGACGTTCAAACTTTTAGTCAGGCTTTGGTCAGAATTAAGCCTGTATTTAAGCCTGCTGCTCCGCCTTGGAGCCTAAACTTAGTCCTTAGAGTTCTTCAAGGGGTTCCGTTTGAACCTATGCATTCCATTGATATTAAATTTCTATTTTGGAAAGTTTTGTTCTTAGTTGCTATCTCTTCGGCTCGAAGAGTTTCTGAGCTATCTGCTTTACAGTGTGATTCCCCTTCTCTTATTTTCCATTCAGATAAGGTGGTTTTGCGTACCAAACCTGGTTTTCTTCCTAAGGTTGTTTCTAATAAGAATATCAATCAAGAGATTGTTGTTCCTTCTCTGTGTCCTAATCCTTCATCAAAGAAGGAATGTCTGTTGCACAATCTTGATGTGGTTCGTGCTTTAAAGTTCTACTTACAAGCAACCAAAGATTTCTGTCAAACATTTTCACTGTTAGTTGTCTATTCTGGTAAGCGGAGAGGCCAAAAGGCTACGGCTACCTCTCTTTCCTTTTGGCTGAAAAGCATCATCCGTTTAGCCTATGAGACTGCTGGACAGCAGCCTCCTGAAAGAATTACTGCTCATTCTACTAGAGCTGTGGCTTCCACATGGGCTTTTAAAAATGAGGCTTCTGTTGAACAGATTTGTAAGGCGGCGACTTGGTCTTCGCTTCATACTTTTTCCAAATTTTCCAAATTTGATACTTGCTTCTTCGGAGGCTATTTTTGGGAGAAAGGTTCTTCAAGCAGTGGTGCCTTCCATTTAAGGTCCCTGTCTTGTCCCTCCCTTCATCCGTGTCCTAAAGCTTTGGTATTGGTATCCCACAAGTAAGGATGAATCAGTGGACTCGATACATCTTACAAGAGAAAACATAATTTATGCTTACCTGATAAATTTATTTCTCTTGTGATTTATCGAGTCCACGGCCCGCCCTGTTTATTACGACAGGCATATATTTTTTAAACTTTCAGTCACCACTGCACCCTATGGTTTATCCTTTTTCTTCCTAGCCTTCGGTCGAATGACTGGGGGGTGGAGCTAAGGGGGGGAGCTATATAGACAGCTCTGCTGTGGGTGCTCTTTCTGCCACTTCCTGTAGGGAAGGAGAATATCCCACAAGTAAGGATGAATCCGTGGACTCTATACATCACAAGAGAAATAAATTTATCAGGTAAGCATAAATTATGTTTTTTGTCAGGCTGTGCAGTCCTTGTGGCTTTGGCGTGTTTTTTTCTTAAATGGAAAGAGTCCACAGCTGCATTCATTACTTTTGGGAAATAAGAACCTTACCACCAGAGACAACCCAGCCAAAAGCCCAAACACTCCCCCCACTCCCCTCATCGCCCAGTCATTCTTTGCCTTTTGTCCCAGGAGGTTAGCAGAGAAGTGTCAGAATTTTTAATTTTTGTTTTTGTCTCTTATGGAGAGTAGTACTCTTCGTCATGGGACAGGCGTTTTAAGTAGTCCTGTCAGTCTCTCTCAGTGAGGGCTTGGATGAAAGTTAGGGTCCGGAGATGCAGGGAGTTTCTTTCTGCGAAACCATCCCGACTCATATTAACAGCTCCTCAAGCAATCGGCATTGTCGAACTTCGCTTCGCTGCCTGCTTTCTTCTCTCAAGTCCATGGCGGAGGCGATGATACTATCCGTCACACTTTAAAGGCCGTGTTCCTGTTCCACGGCGTAGATTCCGGTAAGATCGTTTCATTTTACTTTATTCATCAATGTACTGTAATGTGAATGTTTCCAGAGAGGCTACCACCTTACGGGCCTAACATATCATAAGGGTCTCTGAGTCTCTTTTAGTATCTTGGAATCGAGGGTTAATATCTCCTGAGGGGGGTTATTGAATAGGGGGAGTTCATAATCATGTTTATGTGATTCAACCTGCTTATGTGTGAGGTTTACTGGGCTTGTGGTTTGGAACATTTTGGCCTTTGGAAGTGACGCGGCCTTTTGGTTGGGCGCGCTTTTTTTGGACTGTACGGTTCACCTCGTGTTCGGGCGTGGTTACGTTCCGTGTTTCCATTTCCGCATTGCCGACTGCGTGACAAAGGAACATTTCTAGTCCGCAGGGGTCTGGTCATAGGAGGTGGTGAGTGCCCCAGCCATTGGGGGAGTCAGGTGACTTTTTCTCTTGTTAAGTGTATCCAGTCCACGGATCATCCATTACTTGTGGGATATTCTCCTTCCCAACAGGAAGTTGCAAGAGGATCACCCACAGCAGAGCTGCTATATAGCTCCTCCCCTCACTGCCATATCCAGTCATTCTCTTGCAACTCTCAACTAAGATGGAGGTCGTAAGAGGACTGTGGTGTTTTATACTTAGTTTATTTCTTCAATCAAAAGTTTATTTTTAAATGGTACCGGAGTGTACTGTTTATCTCAGGCAGTATTTAGAAGAGGAATCTGCCTGAATTTTCTATGATCTTAGCAGAAGTAACTAAGATCCTTTGCTGTTCTCACATATTCTGAGGAGTGAGGTAACTTCAGAGGGGGAATAGCATGCAGGTTTTCCTGTAATAAGGTATGTGCAGTTAAAATATTTTTCTAGGGATGGAATTTTTTGCTAGAAAATGCTGCTGATACCGAAGTAATGTAAGTAAAGCCTTAAATGCAGTGATAGCGACTGGTATCAGGCTTATTAATAGAGATACATACTCTTATAAAAGTGTATTTTAAAACGTTTGCTGGCATGTTTAATCGTTTTTTACATATGTTTGGTGATAAAACTTATTGGGGCCTAGTATTTTCCACATGACTGGCTTGAATTTTGCCTAGAAACAGTTCACTGAGGCTTCCCACTGTTGTAATATGAGTTGGAGGGGCCTATTTTAGCGGTTTTTTGCACAGCAAAAATTACAGACACAGACATCCAGCTTCTTCCTGCATGATCCAGGACTTCTCTGAAGGGCTCAAAAGGCTTCAAAAGTCGTATTGAGGGAGGTAAAAAGCCACAGTAGAGCTGTGGCAGTTGTTGTGACTGTTTAAAAAACGTTTTTGTCATTTGTTATTCCGTTTTTGGTATTAAGGGGTTAATCATCCATTTGCAAGTGGGTGCAATGCTCTGCTAACTTATTACATACACTGTAAAAATTTAGTTAGTGTAACTGCATTTTTTTCACTGTTATTTCAAAATTTGGGAAAATTTGTGTTTCTTAAAGGCGCAGTAACGTTTTTTATATTGCTTGTAAACTTGTTTTAAAGTGTTTTCCAAGCTTGCTAGTCTCATTGCTAGTCTGTTTAAACATGTCTGACACAGAGGAACCTTCTTGTTCATTATGTTTGAAAGCCATGGTGGAGCCCCATAGGAGAATGTGTACCAAATGTATTGATTTCACCTTAAACAGTAAAGATCAGTCTTTATCTATAAAAGAATTATCACCAGAGGGTTCTGTCGAGGGGGAAGTTATGCCGACTAACTCTCCCCAAGTGTCAGACCCTTCGCCTCCCGCTCAGGGGACGCACGCTAATATGGCGCCAATTACATCAGGGACGCCCATAGCGATTACCTTGCAGGACATGGCTGCAATCATGAATAATACCCTGTCAGAGGTATTATCTAGATTGCCTGAATTAAGAGGCAAGCGCGATAGCTCTGGGGTTAGGAGAGATACAGAGCGCGCAAATGCTGTTAGAGCCATGTCTGATACTGCGTCACAGTATGCAGAACATGAGGACGGAGAGCTTCAGTCTGTGGGTGACATCTCTGACTCGGGGAAACCTGATTCAGAGATTTCTGATTTTAAATTTAAGCTTGAGAACCTCCGTGTATTGCTTGGGGAGGTATTAGCTGCTCTGAATGACTGTAACACAGTTGCCATTCCAGAGAAATTGTGTAGGCTGGATAGATACTATGCGGTGCCGGTGTGTACTGACGTTTTTCCTATACCTAAAAGGCTTACAGAAATTATTAGCAAGGAGTGGGATAGACCCGGTGTGCCCTTTTCCCCACCTCCTATATTTAGAAAAATGTTTCCAATAGACGCCACTACACGGGACTTATGGCAGACGGTCCCTAAGGTGGAGGGAGCAGTTTCTACTTTAGCAAAGCGTACCACTATCCCGGTTGAGGACAGTTGTGCTTTTTCAGATCCAATGGATAAAAAATTGGAGGGTTACCTTAAGAAAATGTTTATTCAACAAGGTTTTATTTTACAGCCCCTTGCATGCATTGCGCCTGTCACTGCTGCGGCGGCATTCTGGTTTGAGGCCCTGGAAGAGGCCATCCAGACAGCTCCATTGAATGAAATTGACAAGCTTAGAACGCTTAAGCTAGCTAACTCATTTGTTTCTGATGCCATTGTTCATTTGACTAAACTAACGGCTAAGAATTCCGGATTCGCCATCCAGGCGCGTAGGGCGCTATGGCTTAAATCCTGGTCAGCTGACGTGACTTCAAAGTCTAAATTACTCAACATTCCCTTCAAGGGGCAGACCTTATTCGGGCCTGGCTTGAAGGAAATTATTGCTGACATTACTGCAGGCAAGGGTCATACCCTTCCTCAGGACAGGGCCAAATCAAAGGCCAAACAGTCTAATTTTTGTGCCTTTCGAAATTTCAAGGCAGGAGCAGCATCAACTTCCTCCGCTTCAAAACAAGAGGGAACTGTTGCTCATTCCAGACAGGCCTGGAAACCTAACCAGTCCTGGAACAAGGGCAAGCAGGGCAGAAAGCCTGCTGCTGCCCCCAAGACAGCATGAAGGAACGGCCCCCTATCTGGAAACGGATCTAGTGGGGGGCAGACTTTCTCTCTTCGCCCAGGCGTGGGCAAGAGATGTTCAGGATCCCTGGGCGTTGGAGATCATATCTCAGGGACATCTTCTGGACTTCAAAGCTTCTCCTCCACAAGGGAGATTTCATCTTTCAAGGTTATCAGCAAACCAGATAAAGAAAGAGGCATTCCTAAGCTGTGTGCAAGACCTCCTAGTAATGGGAGTGATCCATCCAGTTCCGCGGACGGAACAAGGACAGGGATTTTATTCAAATCTGTTTGTGGTTCCCAAGAAAGAGGGAACCTTCAGACCAATCTTGGATCTAAAGATCTTAAACAAATTCCTCAGAGTTCCATCATTCAAAATGGAAACTATTCAGACCATCCTACCCATGATCCAAGAGGGTCAGTACATGACCACAGTGGACTTAAAGGATGCCTACCTTCACATACCGATTCACAAAGATCATCATCGGTTCCTAAGGTTTGCCTTTCTAGACAGGCATTACCAATTTGTAGCTCTTCCCTTCGGGTTGGCCACTGCCCCGAGAATTTTTACAAAGGTTCTGGGCTCACTTCTGGCGGTTCTAAGACCGCGAGGCATAGCGGTGGCTCCGTATCTAGACGACATCCTGATGCAGGCGTCAAGCATTCAAATTGCCAAGTCTCATACAGAGATAGTTCTGGCATTTCTGAGGTCGCATGGGTGGAAAGTGAACGTGGAAAAGAGTTCTCTATCACCACTCACAAGAGTCTCCTTCCTAGGGACTCATAGATTCTGTAGAGATGAAAATGTACCTGACGGAGTCCAGGTTATCAAAACTTCTAAATGCTTGCCGTGTCCTTCATTCCATTCCACGCCCGTCAGTGGCTCAGTGCATGGAAGTAATCGGCTTAATGGTAGCGGCAATGGACATAGTGCCATTTGCGCGCCTGCATCTCAGACCGCTGTAATTATGCATGCTAAGTCAGTGGAAAGGGGATTACTCGGATTTGTCCCCTCTACTAAATCTGGATCAAGAGACCAGAGATTCTCTTCTCTGGTGGCTTTCTCGGGTCCATCTGTCCAAGGGTATGACCTTTCGCAGGCCAGATTGGACGATTGTAACAACAGATGCCAGCCTTCTAGGTTGGGGCGCAGTCTGGAACTCCCTGAAGGCTCAGGGATCGTGGACTCAGGAGGAGAAACTCCTCCCAATAAATATTCTGGAGTCATGAGCAATATTCAATGCTCTTCTAGCTTGGCCTCAGTTAGCAACACTGAGGTTCATCAGATTTCAATCGGACAACATCACGACTGTGGCTTACATCAACCATCAAGGGGGAACCAGTAGTTCCCTAGCGATGTTAGAAGTCTCAAAGATAATTCGCTGGGCAGAGTCTCACTCTTGCCACCTGTCAGCGATCCACATCCCAGGCATAGAGAACTGGGAAGTGGATTTTCTAAGTCGTCAGATTTTCTTTCATGTAATTAGCAAGAGTCCATGAGCTAGTGACGTATGGGATATACATTCCTACCAGGAGGGGCAAAGTTTCCCAAACCTCAAAATGCCTATAAATACACCCCTCACCACACCCACAAATCAGTTTTACAAACTTTGCCTCCTATGGAGGTGGTGAAGTAAGTTTGTGCTAGATTCTATGTTGATATGCGCTCCGCAGCAGGTTGGAGCCCGGTTTTCCTCTCCGCATGCAGTGAATGTCAGAGGGATGTGAAGAGAGTATTGCCTGTTTGAATTCAATGATCTCCTTCTACGGGGTCTATTTCATAGGTTCTCTGTTATCGGTCGTAGAGATTCATCTCTTACCTCCCTTTTCAGATCGACGATATACTCTTATATATATACCATTACCTCTGCTGATTTTCGTTTCAGTACTGGTTTGGCTTTCTACAAACATGTAGATGAGTGTCCTGGGGTTATTTTCTGTGACACTCTAAGCTATGGTTGGGCACTTTGTTTATAAAGTTCTAAATATATGTATTCAAACATTTATTTGCCTTGACTCAGGATGTTCAACATTCCTTTTTTCAGACAGTCAGTTTCATATTTGGGATAATGCATTTGAATCAATCATTTTTTCTTACCTTAAAATTTGACTTTTTCCCTGTGGGCTGTTAGGCTCGCGGGGGCTGAAAATGCTTCATTTTTTTGCGTTATTCTTGGCGCTGACTTTTTTGGCGCAAAAAATCTTTTCCGTTTCCGGCGTCATACGTGTTGCCGGAAGTTGCGTCATTTTTTGACGTTCTTTTGCACCAAAAATGTCGGCGTTCCGGATGTGGCGTCATTTTTGGCGCCAAAAGCATTTAGGCGCCAAATAATGTGGGCGTCTTATTTGGTGCTAAAAAAATTTGGGCGTCGCTTTTATCTGCACATTATTTAAGTCTCATTTTTCATTGCTTCTGGTTGCTAGAAGCTTGTTCTTTGGCATTTTTTCCCATTCCTGAAACTGTCATTTAAGGAATTTGATCAATTTTGCTTTATATGTTGTTTTTTCTCTTACATATTGCAAGATGTCTCACGTTGCATCTGAGTCAGAAGAAACTTCAGGAAAATCGCTGCCTGGTGCTGGAACTACCAAAGCTAAGTGTATCTGCTGTAAACTTTTGGTAGTTGTTCCTCCAGCTGTTGTTTGTATTA